>NW_026886918.1:0-8310 GCF_032173495.1 Musca vetustissima
TTTTCGATTTGCACGATATGTGACATAGGATACTAAATTGAGTCTAGAATGACGTGTGCCAAATTTCGAGAAAATCGAGTGAGATTTATATATAGATCCCATATATATTTTCGTTCGATTTAAGTTAAATGGTGCACCAAAATCCCTATATATCATTCGATTTGTATGGAATTTGGCATAGGGTACTGAGTTAGGTCCAGAATGGTGTGCACTAAGTTTCGTAAAAATCGGTTCCGATTTAGATGATGATTGATGTTAGTCAGTTTACTTATAGATAAAGATCGCGTATTTAAGTTTGTTCAATTTCATGGATACATATCGTTAGCTAAAATGCAAAAAGGCGTAACTAACAAAAAATTGAAAAGTGACGTTTTGAATGAATATTGTGAATGTCAATATACTACATGGTTGCCCACATTCGATGGATCCATCTGGCATCGCAGATTTTTACCATGAACCAATACATGCCACGCGAGCGCTCTGAAATAGTTGAAATTTACATTCAACAAAATAAGTCAATTGTGAAAGCTCAACGTGCTTTTAAAACATTAAAAAATGTGAGAAGTGCGCCTTCTAAGAACACCATTAAGCGTTTATACGAAAAATTGTCGACTCGTGAGGCTCTTTCTAATCCGAAGAGGCCATATAAAAGTCGACCAAGACGATCGGCCGAAAATATCGCTGCCGTACGAGCCAGTGGTGAGAAGTCCCCAAGAACATCCCAAAACCGCCGTTCTCAGCAGTTGGGCATGGCTCGGTCCACTTTACAATGGATTATTCGCATTGATTTGCATTTGTTCCCGTACAAAATTCAATTGACGCAAAGAATGTTGCCTGTGGACAAGCCTCGTCGATTGGAATGGGCCCAAAAGTTCATCGAAATGGGCGAAGATGACGAGCAATTTTGGAGCAAAATTAGCATGTCCGATGAAGCCCATTTCACATAGAATGGGACCGTAAATAAGCAAAATTGCCGTTTTTACGCCACTGAAAACCCTCAGGAGATTCAAGAAGTGCCTCTTCATGACGAAAAAGTCACAGTTTGGTGCGGCGTTAGTGCGAAAACGGTCATTGGGCCGTTTTTCTTCCAAAATGAAAATGGCCATGCTGTTACCATCAATAAGGAGCGTTATCGCGACATGATGACCAATTTTGTGATATCAATTATTCGTCGAAAGCATATGAGGCAGTTCTGGTTTCAACAAGACGGCGCTCCACCGCACACAAGTCGCATAACAATCGATTTTCTGAAGAATTTGTTTCCGGGCCGTATGATGTCGAAATGTGGTGATTTGGACTTCGCCCGATTTGACGGCGCCAGACTTTTTCTTGTGGGGATATTTGAAGTCAAAGGTTTACGTTAACAAACCAAGGACCGTAGAAGAGCTCAAGGACAACATTCCTGAAGAAATAGCCGCTATTTTGAAATGTTGGCAAAAACGATGGAAAATGCAGCAAAAAGGCACAATACGTCATCAATGCCAGAGGCGGCCATTTGAGAGATATCATATTCAAATGTAAACATATCAAATGTAACATATTGATGTAAACAAATCTACTTGGAACAAATTAAATGATTAACATTGCCAACCGCCAAATTTTTATTTTTTCTTTGATTAAAAAAAAAGAAAAAAAAACATGGGTCCGTCGAATATGGGCAACCCTGTACATGTGTTGACAAAGTTTTACACGTTTGCGGTCAAAAAAGGAGCTTCTATTAACAAAAAACAAAATGGCGTAACCAACAAAAAATTCAAATTTTGACTTAATTGTTATGACTGCCATTAAACTAAATAACTAAATTTGTTAAAAAATTATAGTCTATTATTCGTCATATGCAATATCATCCTGCCGGTCATACTTTTTTTACATGTTTATAGTTTTCATTCAAAACACTTTTTTGTTTCTCCTACACAATTATGCTTTTGTTAGTTACGCCTTTTTGCATTTTAGATAACGATATGTAGAATAAATATAAAGTGGTGAAGTGTATCATATAGTCTGCCCAGTCCGATTTTTACTACTTTCCTTACTGGTTTAAATTTAAATTTTTATTGTATTTTATATTCTTTACTGGATAAATTGATTCTTGATTCCTTTTCAATACAATACCAGGAAGTGTTAGTTTTGACACATGTCAAATAAACTTTTAACTTGGCAACATATGCCCACATCTTCTTTTCCATGAAATAACAATTAATAGCCTACAAAGAAAACTTTTCTTTAAATCCTTCTTGCCTAACACTTTAAAGATAATGAAAACATAAAAACAATTCGTATCCATCTACTCCTCTTCCATTTCATTGTGCTTTGAATATGACAAACTACAAATTCCATGAAACAGTTGCCACTTGCAGCCCAAAATAATCCGACAAGATAGAACTGAAAACTTTTTCCGATAATGTTAAAATTCAAAACTGAAGATATTTGTCTTTAATCTCTCTCTTCCAAAGAAATGTCGAATAAACAATGCGGAAACTATTTTGACAATGTCCTTGTGGATTATTTTTTATGTGGGTGTTGTGTTTCTTTTTTGTTCATTCAAAACCAACAGATGAAAAGGAAACAAAAATATATTTCTTCTTTTAGTTCAAGGACTCTTTTTAAGTGGCACTTGACAAATGTGGTTAACACGAATTGTGTCTGCTTAAATTGCCATGAGGAGAAGACGAGGTGGGGGGAATTATGAAAAATATTTTTTTAGTGAAAGAAAAACCATGAAAAATCGGAGAAAACACCATTGAGAAGAAGCCTTTACAGACTTTAAGAGGAATGTAAGTTAAAGTGCTAGGAAAAGAAAAAAATATTTTTTAATGATAAAAAGGAAGTGGATTATTAAAAAATGGTTTCATCTTCCAAAACCATTCATAGAGTTTTTAAAATATTTTTTTACTGCATAGGAATATGCCAATGACTAGAAGTATGCCTGGTTTAAAAAAAAAAATCAAATACTATCTAAAAGAACATTGTCAGGGGTTAGTTTTTATACCCTCCACCATAGTATGTAAGGTATATTAGTTTTGTTTTTCCGTTTGTCGCGCATCGAAATAATCATTTCCGACCCTATAAAGTATATATATTCTTGATCGGCGTAAAAATCCAAGACCATCTAAGCATGTCCGCCTGTCTGTTCTAATCGCTCTACCGTCTGAAAGAACCACTGGTAGCCCCCATAAGCCATAACCTCCCAATTTTTAGTTTTTGGGAGGTTTTATCCACATTTTTCGCCCGATTTAGCTGTAATTTAGCATTTTGAGTTCTTATTGGGTAAAACATCTCTCTACAAAAAATTATAAATATAGGTCCATTTTTTCGGGTAGCCCCTATATAACGGTAGCCCCCAATTTTCACTTTTTGGGGTGTTTTGATCGGTTTTATTCACCGAATTGGCTGTAATTAGTACATTGAGCTCTTATTGAATAACAAATCTTTCCACAAAAAATTATAAATATAGGTCCACTCTTTTCGGTTGGCCCCCATATAAGAGTACCCCCAATTTTCGGTATTTTGGTGTTCTTGAGCGCGTTTTTCAACCGAATTCGCTGAAATTTGGAATTTTGTAGTCGTATATGATAACAAACCTTCCCACCAAAACTTATTAATATTCACTTTTTTAGGGTTAGCCTCCATATTAAAATAGTTATCTGATTTGTTCCGTGCCATAGTATGTGGAGTAGTCGTTTCTGGTAATAGTCAGTTTTTACCCTACAAGATGGTTTAGCCATCTGTTGTAATTATTCCACCTTGTAAAGATATTGTGATAAAAAAACTCAATCTAGACATTTAGGTATCTCCGGCATATAGTAATACCTCTTCAGGTAAAAATTGAGATAAAAAATTAAAATATTCTGTTCAAAATTGACATATACCGGTCATTAATTATCCCCTTCCTACACTATGTAATCAATATAGGTCCCCCTTTAGGCATAGCCTCTTATAACTTTGTAGTCTAAATTACAGTAGATTGAGGATTTTATACTCTACCACGCGTTATCAGTCCACGTTTTGGAAGTTTAAGATTTTAGGAAAAAATCCCCATTAAAAATTGCTGAAATTAGTATTTGGTGTATGTACACCTGGTTTACATAAATCGGTATGTAGAATTATCGGTATATACCCACTTTTTGGTATGTTCCCTATATTTTCAAGTATCTGTATACCTATGGTGGAGGGTGTCCAAAGTTCGGCCCGGTCGAACTTAACGCTTTTTTCACTTGTTTTAAATAAATTTTTTAAAGACTATCCACATTCAAATAGTTTTTCAAAATTTAACCATAAACGTAAGGCGTGTTTTTTTAATTTCTCTCGTTTGTTGCTCCTTCTTACTGACAACAACAATTGCTGACCTAAAATATTCCAATTTTCAAGTAGTTTTGTGACATCGATGACTGACTGCACCACAACAATTGTCTCAAAACCAAGTCATCGTGGTTCCACCCCGACCGCCCTCCATCTCACAGCACTTTGAAAATCAATACTAATTAACAAAACTTCAACGAGGACGGAGGTTTTGTGAGGATAGTTTTGTTAGTTTTGTGGAATGGCTGAGGGTTCGCAATTGTTTCTAAACTTCGACTGAGAGAATTTTTAAAATTCTGTTAAGTGGTGTCGACATTGGACCAACTAATTGGAACTTATAGAGAAGTATATAAGTGGGTATCCACAAAAAAATAATTTGCATTGAAATTGGATATTGGAAATTTATGTAAATTTGTAATTGAATCAAAATGCTGCAAACCACTTTAAATGAAAATAAATGACACCAGAAATCATATCCTGTGATTTTGTTTTTTTATTTTCCATTTAACTAGAAAATATTTATATGGAAGAGCATATATATGATTCTGACACAATCCATCAACTTTCCATTTATACAGGCTTTTAAATATTAATAGCTATATTTCATTATTTAGCCGGGGGATGACACTCGGTGTGTTGAGAGGGTAAATTGAAGGGACCAAACTGCAAAGAGCAACAAACACTCATCAAAATCATCATCATGAAAATCAATATCAACAAAATGTAGCATCAAATGTACATCCTGCATAGATGCTTGAAAATTTCAAACAAATAAAATTAAAAGTTTTTAGTTGAAATTATCGCTTTAGGTTCAACAAACAAATAGACGGACGGACTGATGGATGGACAGACAATCATAACTACACAGAAATTGTTAGTCTATTTGTTGGCAATCAACAAGGAAAAACGTTTTTTTTCGTTTAACATAAAATGCCGGTATGATGGACACCGGCAGCAAATAAAGTCGAAAGGGTTCAGAAACTTTTTTTAGAAAATAAATAGGAAAAGGTAAGATGAAAAAACTGACAAGGATTAGTTAAGAGCAAAGTTGGAGGGATTAAAAAACTTTTACTGCAATGTACTAAGTATTGAAAAATATTTTTTAAAAAATCGACGCCTTGTTCTAGGCATTGAAGGGCTAATTTTACAACCCATACGCCTGAGTATAGTCGTAGAACGTCTTATGGGTCGATTATGGAAAGCAACCAAACTGCAGTTGCGATTTCAACTGGCAACGCCACTGAAATAAAACTTAACATTATGAATATCAACTTTTCTCATTTCCCGTCGATAATACTGTTTGACACTTCTGCAACTAAAAATATTAGAAATATTGTAAACAAACAAGAAATATTGCTTAGAGAAATGTTCAATCAACTGCTGAACTTAGCTTTAAGGCGTATTTCCGGCTTAGCGTTGTGTACTTAGCTGACAAATTAAATCCTGGTTTCCGACGGTCTACAGCAATTCCTTCTATCTTTAAAGTGTGTGCAGCTCTGAGTTTTTTTTGCGGAGGGAAGTTTTCAAAAGTCCCATGGCAATGACTTCAACCTTGGCATGACTCAACCCACAATGTCGGTGGTTTTGACCGAAGTTACTCTTTTTCTTAAATTCTGGCATTTGTTGCCCATCTTAACTTGTTTGACTTGATTTTGCTGTTCCTTGTCAGTGTTTGGCTCGATTTCAAGCAGTTCCTCCTCATCCAATGTATCTGATATAACCCAAAAAAGGGCACCTAATCTCAAATCGATTTGTAACAGGTCCGCTGCCGCCTGCTCCAATGCTGATAACGACACTTCTTGCGATGGTCCCCCACCGGTGATGTTATGGTTTCTTTTATTTTGCGCCATATTCTTTTTAACATTGCCTTAAAATGAATCCACAATCTCAGCCATTCATTTGCAGTGCGTATTGGTGGGCCATAGCAGTTAAGGTTCTCTGAAATGGCCTTCCACCCATTATCGGTAGTGGTTTTGGTTTGACCAAAAGTCCGCACGCCGCGTGCTACATTTGGTTCCATCTGCGCAATTAAGACCTCAAATTGGTCTTTGGTGGTAATTTTAACCTAAATTTAATTTTTATTGCTAAACACGACTAAACAGCTACCAGAAATAAATGGTTGCCGAAAAATTCTATTTGAAGCAACTGAAGTTGACAACAGTTGTCATCCATAATTCAAATTTGGCAACGCCACTAAACTATGGTTACCATCCGTAATCGACCCTTTAGAAAATTCCACATCTATGGAAATTCAACAATAATTTCAAGAATTTAATCCTAGTATGTTTCAGTTCAATCATAAAATATTTGACGTCATTATTATTTTTATTATCGTTTGTTTTAAGTCATTCCACAACAACAACCAGTAAGGAAAGTAGTAAAGTCGGACGGGGCCGACTATATGATACCCTTCACCACTATGGGTATATTAAACAGGACTATTAACATGAAATTGGTTGAAATAAAATATGTGATATTTATCTAAATGTGAATCTTCCTAGATCTATTCATAAAGTATGTAAATCGACTTCAAACAAATATAAACATTTCATCCGTTGGGCTATGTCTGTACTTCTAGAAAACGCAAATACGTAATTCTATGCTCAATTTTGTAAGTTGTGCAAAAATGTATGTCAATCTGACTACATGAGGAGTTTGATGCCCAATTTACTTGAAATCTGGCGAAAATATATATGGAAGCTCTATCCAAATATTAAGCGATTTCAAACAAACATGTCACAGGTTAGGTTATAGTAATTTCAGAACGTTTTGTTCCTATCAAGCTATTGGTTCCTTGGTGCGTCAATTACTTAAAATCAATCTATAATAAAATAGAGCTATATATATATCTGGACCGATTTTCACGAAACAAGGCAGACATCACTCTAGGCTCAATTCAGTACGTTATGCCAAATTTCGTGCAAATCGAAAGATATATTGCGACTTTGGGCACCATATATTGCGACTTTGGGCACCATGCCAAATTTCGTGCAAATCGAAGGATACGTTAAATACTTAAAATCAATCTATAATAAAAGGGAGCTATATCTATATGTGGACCGATTTTCACGAAAGAAGGCAGCTCTCTAGGCTCATTTCAGTACGTTATGCCAAATTTCGTGCAAATCGAAGGATATATAGGGACTTTGGTGCACCATTTACATGAAATCGGACGAAACTATATATGGGAGCTATATCTAAATCTGGACCGATTTTCACGAAACTTGGCAGACATCTCTCTAGGCTCATTTCAGTACGTTATGCCAAATTTCGTGCAAATCGAAGGATATATAGGGACTTTGGTCCACCATTTACATGAAATCGGACGAAACTATATATGGGAGCTATATAGAAATCTGGACCGATTTTCTCGAAACTTGGCAGACATCACTCTAGGCTTAATTCATTACGTTATGCCAAATTTCGTGCAAATCGAAAGATATATTGGGACTTTGGGGTACCATTTACATGAAATCGGACGAAACTATATATGGGAGCTATATACAAATCTGGACCGATTTTCTCGAAACTTGGCAGACATCTCTCTAGGCTCATTTCAGTACGTTATGCCAAAATTTTTGTGCAAATCGAAGGATATATAGGGACTTTGGTGCACCATATACATGAAATCGGACGAAACTATATATGGGAGCTATATCTCTGAACCTATTTTCTGAAACTTGGCACACATCATTCTGGACCTAATTCAGTACTCTATGCAAAATTTCGTGCAAATCGAAGGATATAGAAGGACTTTGGTGCCCCATTTACCTTAAATCGGACGAACCTATATATGGGAGCTATATCTAAATCTGAACCGATTTTCTCGAAACTTGGCATACATCGTTCTGCACCTAATTCAGTACTCTATGCCAAATTTCATGCAAATTGAAAGATATAAAGGGACTTTGGTGCCCCATTTACCTTAAATCGGACGAAAAATATATATGGGAGCTATATCTAAATCTGAAAACTGATTTTTATGAAATAAAAGCAAGCACGGTGCTCAAC
>NW_026886919.1:0-8392 GCF_032173495.1 Musca vetustissima
CAGATGATGATAGTCCTCCTCTTAAGTGTCAACGTTAGTATATTTACTACGTATATACAAATGTATGTATGGCTGTGTTTGTTTCTTGCATATATGTCAGGTGTCATAGTCTGAGTGGCAGGTGTACACATATAAGTGTTGTGGTCATATATGTGAAATTGAGATAAGCTAGAAGAGGGAAACGTTTTGTATTCTTTTGAAAGCTTTTTAGTATAGTTTTCGGTGTACATGTGTGTGTGTGATTGTATTCATTGTATGGGTGTTTTATGGATATTTATTCGGGTGTTCGTTCTATTGAAGAACAGAGTATCTAAGGCATTTCGAAGGGGAAAAAATTAGAGTAATTCGTAACCCTTTTTAGTCGTGTATATTAATGATATTAGTATATGTGTGTGTATCCTGTGTAAATGTTTTGACAAGTAACCAACTTAAATGTGCTAATAAACCTTAAGGCCAGTTGCTGGTTTTCCCATAACCAAAAATGCCCAACTATTTAGCATAATAACACTGATGTTAAAGGCTGCTCCCCCTCCCCCTTATAACAAAATCATTTTCAAATATTGTTTTTGTGTGTGTGTGCGTGTTGGGAAAGTGAAATGTTTTTCTTTTCTCGATGAGAGGAAAATTATCAATCATTGCGTCTTAAATTTGTTCCCTAAGTTTTTTTTAGAATTTTTCCTTTTTTCTAAAATTTGTTTTTTCTGTTTTGTTGCAGATTGGATTCCAGCCGCTAATTTCTGGTCAACTTTGGCAATGTCTGGTGACCAACGGAAATTGTTGAAGCTGTTACCACCCCGTATGCTCACTCCTGAAAACATACTAAGCACATGGTTACATTGCACCACAGTCACCAATCGGTTTGACCACTGAATTTTACCATCGTAGAGTGGGACTGGGCTTGCATTTGCTGAAAATCAACGAATATAACCGGGAGATATTTGGGTAAGTAATATTTAAAATTATTTAAATTAATTCAAGTATGTAAGAAACTCACGAACACGATTCACCATTAAGTCCTCAGTGTAGATTTTTACCAATATTATAGAAGGATTTTTTGTATTTTTTCGAATTGTAAAATTTTTTGTCGTTTTTGCTCATTTATAGCTTTGACGTTACTTACAATCCGCAATCAAAAAACCTCAGAAAAAATATATAAATCATGTCATTATAAAATCGACATAATACTTTAAATTAATGGAAATTTTCATAAAAAACGATGCAAATGCAAAACCATTACGAAAATTGATTTTGACTAAAAATAAACAATAAAAATCCCCATAGTGAAAAGTATTGCAATTTCAAGAAAAATCAGCAAACAACAAAAAAACCTCTCTCTGGCAAATAATGATGTCGACGACTATAATCGTGATGATGATGCGTTCGTTATTGAAAATCAATTAAGTGTAAAGGATGATGATGATGAAAGTAGAAAAAACATCAAAATAATTGTCATATATAGAAATGGCAACATAATAAAACAAATCAATAACACAACTTATGTTAAGCCGTTAAAAATAATGGCAGATCAATTGTTTGTCGTAATGGAAGCCATTTAGCTGGCGTTCGCGTGTTAATAATTTTTTATTGTCACACATGTCATTTGAATTAAAACGAGAACAGAAACAACCACAACAAAATTAAACTAAATTTAAACCAAAGTCAGTGTCATCAAATGTTAATGCCAAAGCCAACTACAATTAACAACAACAAAAACAGCATGGCAATTTATTAACATTCATTACAACAGAGCAGTAGGCCAACTAGCTGGCAGCGAATAAATAAGATTTTGCATGCAAACTATTAAATCCTGGGCTACCCATACACCTGGTTTTGACCCCACCCGCCCCTCTTGTAAAAGGTTAAAGTAATGCTGATGGTGCTGCTTTGCTTTTTTGATATGGCCCTAGGTCAATGAGTGAGTGGCCAAAATGCTAGTTTGAAAAAAATTAAATGAGGTATTCACCCTTGTTACTTGCATTTGTAGATATTCGTATGAATGTCAATATGTATACATGCCACAATTGGTGTGCTTTATTTTGAGGTTTCATGATTGTGTTTATTTCTTCGTTTGTTTAGTGTAGAGTTACACATTTTTAGGGTTAGTTCAACAAATGAATGCTTTCCATGAATTCCTTGAACGATTAAATTGTAGTGGGGGTGTGTTTGTGAATAAAACTGTAGATGATTAACATCGAGAATATTTCTCCAAAATTTGGAAAGTCGTCGATTACGCACTCATATCGGTAACGCATCAGATAATAAATACGTTGGGTGATTATTTTTGGATTATTTTGTTGTAACGCCTAAAAGTATTACCCACACATTAGGTTTTCCGTCACAAGAAATTTAAAAGTTATTCCTATGTTAGTGAATATAATTTCCATTTCTGGGACATTGGTGGTTAAACAACTTCTATACAGAAAGCCTTAGGATGGTTTTTATCACAAGAATATCTGAGAATCACAATGAATCAAAAAGCTTTCTAGCTATACAGAAGCTCAACATCACCTTATATCTGTAGAAGACTCAAAAATGGACTTCTGTGCATATTACTAATAAAAACCCTTGTTCCAATTTCCCAACCTGAATGTATGTAGTTTAGTTTTCGTTTTCTTCTGGTAATAATTCAGCATGACATAGCCCCCATGTAAATGCACCGATTGATTTTGGGAATTTTGAATTTCCACATCATTGAGTGAAGTGTATAAAAAATTCGGCACGATGAATTCTACTTGTTATTTCTCTGCAAATTGATAAGAAGTTTGTCGGGATGTTACCAAAAGCAATGGATCGATGGTCTCCATCTTAGAAATAAATCGTTGTATGAAAGCGATGTATATTTGGCCTTAAATTATTCAAACGTACAAGGCATTGGATTGGGTTTTCCAAGAGACATATATTGCAAAGCAAATGTGGAAAAAGAGGGAGGAAAATTAATAGTAATCTCCAAGAGATATCCCCTCTCTCTTTTCATTTAGTTAACCATGTCCTATCCGTAAAAGTAATTTTATTTTGTTTTCTACTAATTCTTCTTCATTTTCTTTCTTTCAAAACAACGACAACAACAACTGCAACTTAAAAAGTAGGTTTTGTATACGTCGTGTATAGATTTTCTGCTATTTTGTTGGGGTTTTCGGTCAAAGTGCCTCAAAAAAGATGATAAACAAAAGCATGAATGGCAAAAAATCCTGCGAATGAAAACGAAATATTCAGATAGAAAAAAAAACCACCCAACTTCTGATGATGAAAATAGGACATAAGAACAACAAAAATAACAAAACATTATTTGCAAGGCTAACACAACAAGGACAAACTAAACTACCACTGCTGGCCAGCTTAGGGTCGAGTAAAAAATCTAGGAAATTGCGTGTAGGCCACAGAAGGGTCCTCAATAAATAGAGAACCCAATGAAGGAAATCAGGAAATCTTTTGTTAAAGAAGTTCTCCGTGGCCCTGAAACTAGGACCTAATTTCTGCTTTCGATTTTCGACGACTCATCGATTTATAATGACAAACTCAGAAACGTCTACTGTCTATGGAATATATATATAAAACTTGTTAGGTAACAAGTGAAAAGGCGTTAAGTTCAGCAGAACCGAAATCGGTGTGCTCCAAACGGAAAAAAAATTAATATACCCCTACTATGGTGGAGGGTAGAAAAAATAACAATATAGGTCTCTATTACCATTTCAAAAGACAAACAGGCCTAATAAACCTATAAACAGTGCAGTGGCTTAATCTAATCGAAATCGCAACAAGACTGTTTTGTTTCAAACCAATGTAATCTATTTCAAAGTAAATTATATTTTTCGTTCCAAAACTTTGTATAAAAGTAACTCGGTTTTGAATCGTACCACTAATCTGTTTAAGTTAATTTTAGAGACGCTATTTACTTATATTAATATTATTTGATAAATTTGAGATCTTCCGAAACAATTGTGTGTTTAATGCAAATTTATTTACTTATATTTATGCCTCTCATTATGTCCTTTTTATATCTTTTCCAGAAATCCATTCCCGCATTGATGTTAATTTGGCAGGAAGGCAATCATATTTGGCCGTTCTACGGTCAAATTTGAACGACAACGTAGAAACTGATGCTGATAAAACCTATCGTCTCATCGAATAAACATTTCGTTATAACGCTATTAGATGTGGTCGTTGGTTATCGGATTTTGGCGAAACTTCGATATAATGCTATTTCTGGTTTCCCTGTACCATTTCATGGTTGTGTTAGCCGTGTGGTCGTGAGCCGAACAACAATTGTCCCAATTGAAACGAATATTATTGGCAAGTCTGAGAATATTTATCTAAATTTTGTTTTAATTTATTTAAAATTTAAAAATGTTTTCATTTTCAGAATCCTGTAACATACGCGAATACACGCACTGCTGTGAGGCTGGCTCAATGAGAAATTACAACCTGAACGCTTTTCCCCGAATACGCAAAGTGTGATCGCTGAGAATACACGCAAAAACCATCCCAGCTGTTTGAGAAACGGTAGAAATTCCTACCCGAATGGCTATGCGGAAATTTATTGTTAAATTGGTAAGTTTTCATAAACTTTGTTTGGAGGAAAATACGAGACAAAATATGTAGATATATTCTTTAGACCACTTCAGAATATCAAATATGTCTGCATAAAAAAGTATAGGTCCTCTTTTCTGTATAGAAGTACATAAGAGTTTGGGATATATTCAATACAGCAAAGGTTGGACCTACTTCTATGTATAAAATAGTTTGGAGATATGTATGGAGGAGTTTGGGGACAAGTTCTATATATAGAAGAGTTTGAGGTCCTCTTCAGAGGTTGGAGACGAGCTTGGAGGACTGGAGGAGAGTTTGGAACCTTTTCTATGTATAGACGTGGTTGGGGACCTATTCTATATATAGGCGAGTGTGGAAACCTCTTATATGTTCAAAAGAGACGGAGACCTATTCTACATCTTCAGATAGCCTTTTAAAATATTATTTAAAAAATTTATGACTGTGAGTCTTATATTTAAAAAATCAATGTCTATGACTCCAATAGTCCTTTAAAAATATTATCCACCCGTATGGCTATGATAGTTCTTTAATATATGATTTAAAAAATCCACGGTCATGGCTCTGATATTCATTTAAGATTTCCTCTTAAAAATCAACTTCAATGCCTATTAAAATCCTTTTGAAGAATATTCTATTTTCCACATCCATAGCTCTGATAGCCCATTGAAAAATAAAAACACAATCATATGAATTTGATAGTTTTCTATAAGCATGTAGACATTTGAAAATATCGGCGAATGGGATACACATATGCTTCTTAGTAAAGAAAATACTGTTTGGTAATACCGAAGCCCCAATTAATTTTTTGGTATGTTGAAGTTCCTACACCAGATTCCCTGAGTTATGTTTGTATTAATTACATTAAATTACTTTGTAACAATAAGTAAATATTTGATTTAATGATAATCTATAACTAATGTTTATTTATATTTCAGGTTTATGGACCAGGAATTACAAGGAGGACAAAACAAACATATAACTTTATATTGGGTCAAATATAGAGTACCTATTATTATACCAGAAACTAATACATAATTCTGTAATAAATATAATCATAGGAAAATATATGATGAACTGAACAAGGTACAAAGCTGTTGATATTTATTTTGATTCGGATAGGTATGTATATAGGAATTACATCAAAGGTGTCTTTTTTAGTACGTACATTCACAGTTATACCTAATGTGGCTTGGGAATGTGGTTATCTCTTTATTGGTCGTATATTCTTTATATCTTTCGAATCTATGCTTATCGATCGGATATGCCTTGAAAATTGGTTTTTTAAAAATCAAAGCTTATCGATCGGATATAATTTTAATTTATAAAATTCCACGTTTATAGGTCGGATATGTCTACAAAAAATATTCTTAAAAAAATGACTATTGTAGGTCGGATATGCTTTGAAAAAATATGCATTCGAAGAATATTTTTTATATCCACGTTTAAAGTGGATTTGAAAAAAAAAATTTAAATAGTCACGCTTATTGAGAGGATATGCACTAAAAAATATTCTTAAAAAGCCCACGATTTTAAATTTAATGCACTTAAACGACATCCAACTCCCCACACCGTTGTTTTTTACAGTTGGCATCGTAAAATCTATTCCAATGCATTGATAATGATATTACAACCGTATATATGTCGGTACATGATTGACATTCGACCAAATCGCTGCAAACATTCATCAATCACTTGTCATTTATAAGTCCTGAAATGCTGTGTATGCTGTTGAAAGGACGTTGAATATGTTCGTATTTGGCTCGATGTATCCAATTGAACACAATTATGTATGTAAAAAACCCAGTACAGTCATTATCATTATCTAAAAGCGTCGTTATAGGCCAGGATGCTGCGTAGGCAGGATCCACAGAGGCAGTGCAACCACCAAAAATAACAACACACATATGTCAGATTACAAATTGACATTGATTGTAGGAAATGTACATAGAAATGTGTTAATATCAAAATGGGTATTCGATTTATACTTAACATTTTGTTAAAATAAATCATATTTTTGGAGGCATGATCCGGCCAATAATGGACTTTTCAGCGATATTTATTGAATATCGCTTTTGGAAGGACTATCAGCTGCAAAGGGTTTATTTAAAAAATATTTTTTAAAGACGGACTCGAAAAATAAGCACTGACTGTCAATGGATAATTATTAAAGGCATATTCGACTAATAAGCGTTGGATATTTAACGAATATTTTAGGGTCATATCCGACCAATAAGCCTGGGTGTTTTAAGGAGATTATTTGCACATTTTGGTCAGGCATAATCCGACCAAAAACGTCGATTTTTAAAGAATATTTTTGGAGAGCATATCGGACCAATAAGCGGGAATTTTTAAGATATATTTTTTCGAAAGTTTTCCCACACATACGAAAAAAAATTAAAAGAAAAAATTTCAGAAGGCATATTCCACCATTAAGCGTGGGTTTTTAAAGAAAAATTTTTCGAGGACATATCAGACTATTATCGTAGATTTTTAAAGAATATTATATGAGACCATTCTTTTAAAATCACGCTTAAATGTCGGATGAGCGTGGATTTTTAAAGAATATTTTTTGAGGTCATATCCAACCATTATGGGTGAATTCTTAAACAACAATTTTTCGAAGGAATATCTGACCAAAAGCGTGAATTTGTAAAGATTATTATTTGAAGACATATCCCATCAAAAAGTGTGGACTTTTATAATATATACCTCCACCATAGTATGGTGAGTATATTAATTTTGTCATTCCGTTTGTAACTCATCGAAATATTCATCTCCGACCCTATAAAGTATATATATTCTTGATGAGGGTAAAATTCTATGACGATCTAGCCATGTCCGCCCGTACGTCTGATGTAATCACGCTATATTCTGAAGGAATTGATATAGGGTGTGAAATTTTGCATAGGTTTGTCTGCAGGCAGGTCAAGTTCGTACGCAGGGGGACGGCCGGGTTATTTTTATTTCAAGTACCTGCCAGTATATCTATGGTGGAGAGTATCCAAAGTTCGGCCCTGCCGAACTTAATGCTTTTTCAATTCTTATAGAATATTTTTTCGAAAGCATATCCAACACTTAAGCAAAAATGTTTAAAGAATATTTTCGAAGTCAAAGCTGACCAATAAGGGTGTATTTTTGAAGTCATATCCAATTATTAAGCGTGGGGGTTTTATACGAACAATTTTTTGAACTCATATCCGACCATTAAGTGTGGATTTTTAAAGAACAATTTTTCCGAAGGCGTATCCGAACATTAACCGTGGATTTAAAAAAAAATATGTTTTACCTCTTCAATAACCCTCTCTACCTCCCGATTGGGAATATTAAACCAAACTGGTATGTTTAAATGCGCAATTCTTCCCATCGACAACCGCGAAATTTGAATGTGTTTGCATAATAGTTTCCATGTTTGTGTGTATGACTGGACCTGCTCCGTGTGTTGACACATGAGGATAGCGGTTAGGGTGTCGCCTGCTTACTTGTCGTCCTATAAACGATGTTATCACCGCTTTGTTTCTAAATACGCAGGCTGACATGTGTGGCTGGCTAGATGGATCGATGAATGTGACATGACACAAACGTATCCGTTTAACACACACACACAACGCTTTGAAATGTTTGTCAATATGGGACTTAATTATACCCTTCACCACACTATGGTGCAGGGTATTATGTCTTTGCGCATATGTTTGTAACACGCAAAAGGAATGATAGACACATGTTTCCTTTTGAAAATGCATTGAATCACATTCGAGATGCATGCCGGTCTGTCCACACTTGTTTCCATTGAAATTGAAGGAAATCGGATCAGATTTAGATATAGTTTCGTCCATTGTCTTATATA
>NW_026886920.1:0-83719 GCF_032173495.1 Musca vetustissima
TTATTCAAGGCGTGGATTTTTTAAAGAATATCTTTTTCAATGGTTATTCAAGGCGTGGATTTTTTAAAGAATATCTTTTTCAATGGTTATTCAAGGCGTGGATTTTTTAAAGAATATCTTTTTCAATGGTTATTCAAGGCGTGGATTTTTTAAAGATTTTTTCAAGGGTTATTCAAGGCGTGGATTTTTTAAAGATTTTTTCAAGGGTTATTCAAGGCGTGGATTTTTTAAAGATTTTTTCAAGGGTTATTCAAGGCGTGGATTTTTTAAAGAATATTTTTTCAATGGTTATTCAAGGCGTGGATTTTTTAAAGAATATTTTTTCAAGGCTCAATATAGTCGTGGATTTTTAAAGAATATGGTTATTCAAGGCGTGGATTTTATTAAGGATATTAAAAGGCGTGGGTTTTTCAAGGCGTAGATTTTTTCAAGGATCTTATAGGACGTGGGTTATTCAAGGCGTGGATTTTTTAAAGAATATATTTTTCAATGGTTATTCAAGGCGTGGATTTTTTAAAGAATATTTTTTTTGTATTTGTTGATATATTTAACTGCAATGGTTGTCAGTCAGTACATTCTAAAAGGTCAATTGTTGTTGTCTATTTACTTGTTAAAATAACAACAACGTCAGTAAACAAATGATTATATTTTTGGTTATCCGGCTGATAAGATTTGTGTCTCTATATCAAAGGTAAATATTGGCCGAAATGCTGCTGTGTGCATCCAATGAAATTTTGGCATCTTGATGATACAAAAATTTGTATAAAAGCAGATTCCGAAATCGTATAGGCATTGTTTTTAAAATTAACTTTTAAAGAACAAACCAACAACAACAAAAGTTAAACAAAATGCCTTGCAAAGGATGTGGTAATGGTGAGTACAAAAAGGATAATTTTATTATAAATACTAATACATTAGCAAATTCTATTACATCAGAATTCGTCAACAGTCCTTATATTTGTATTTGGTATTTTCCCTTTTTAATTATACCCTACACAACTATGTTGTCAGGGTATTATAGCTTTGTGCAGCCCCAAATGTTTGTAACGCCGCGAAATATTGGTCCTAGACCCACCTTTAAGTATACCGATCGTCATATCTCGACTAGCTGAGTCGATCTAGACATGTGTGTCCGTCCGTCCGTCCGTCCGTCTGTCCATTATAATTTGTAAACACGATACAGGCCACAGTTATGGACCAATCTTCACGAAATTTTGCATGTAGGTTGGGTTCGCGCCAATGAAGTTTTTGGAAAAGATCGGTTAATATTTAGGGGATGAAATGGACCAAATACTAAATTTTTGTCGGTTTTTCTGGTCGCTCCAGAGGCCGCAATTATGGCCCAAACACCGCGAATTTTTGCATGGAGAAGGGGATCGGGCCAGAGAATAAGCATGCATGTTTTGATAAAGATCGGTCAATATTTAGCGGGTCAAATGGACCCTGACTTTTGTGTGAAAAATGACAAAATTTGTATTCTATGGCATATATATTTACTCCTGGAGGATGTAGACCCCAGGAGTTGATAGCATATCCAAGAGGAGTGGTTGGCCTTTAAATTGATACCAAATATAGTGATGTATCTACTCAGA
Source organism: Musca vetustissima (assembly GCF_032173495.1). Taxonomy (NCBI): domain Eukaryota; kingdom Metazoa; phylum Arthropoda; class Insecta; order Diptera; family Muscidae; genus Musca; species Musca vetustissima. The sequence goes on from NW_026886920.1 coordinate 1,593, forward strand.
TGTGGGAGTTACAGTCAAATATTTACAGGTGCTTACGTATTCAGATATTATTTAGTAACCCATTACCACATTAGAGGGCGAAATATCGCGCTGATGGCTTTGAAATTTTTCATGAAGTTCCAGTTATGGTCAAGAACAACGCCTACAATTTTCGGTGATGATCAGATTAAAATTTTGGGATGAAATGGACTGAAAACATAATTTTTTGTGTGTTTTCGAGTAGAGTATAATCCGAAAATCAAAGCACAACCCACCGTGAAGGTAATCTGGACAATTAAATAGAAGGATTGTACTGAATATTCGAAAAAAGTAAGGAAGAGGTGTTGTTAACCTCTAATCGGACAATAGGGGGCAAATATCACGAAATATTACTCAGACTCGGAATAAACATCCTCAGAAAGTTAGAGTTCGTGGTAGTTGTGTAGGGTATCGCATGGTCGGCCCCGTCCGACTATACTGCTCCGCTCACTCGTTTTTATTTATTCCCTTTTTATTTCAGACTGCAAATGCACTCCCGAGAAATGCGGCGACAAGTGCGACTGCCCCAAGCCATGCAAATGTATGTGTAAGGATTCGGAACATGCCAAACATGGACATGGCTCAACCTGTCATTAGAGGTGGAATTGTGCACAAGGACTTTCAATAATCATACGATAATGGGACATCATAAATCGGGAGGAGTTAAGACAGGCGAAACCCTTATATATAACGGCAATTATGTACTATATAAATATAATAAATATTAACCATGCATACGTATAACAATTTTGGAGATATTTTTGGATGGCAGATATCGATATTATTCAGTAGGTTCCAATGTTGACAGAGCTCTGTCAATCATTTTACAAAACGACTTTTATGTTCTACTGTCGAACATATGAACATGCTACAAAATTTGGAAAGATACATTGATTCCGAATGTATTAATCCGATTCAAAGGCACTTGTGTCCAAAACAAAACCTTTGTTAGGCATAGAATAAATATGGTGAATTCATTTACGTATTATTTTAGTCTAAAATGCAACACATCTTATAGACATCGTTTATTATAGCCTCTCAAAAATATTTGTAGAAAATATGGGACTTGCGAAAGCCTCTTGAAAAAATGGATTACTTTGTTTGGGTGAAGAAATGTTACAAAAAATCCATAAAATAATTGCTGCCAGCGTTTTTTTTATCCTTTGAGAAAACGAAATACCAAATTACAGATACTCAGAGTGGAAAAATTCGGCTCGGGTGGCACTCTATACCGAAATACATCGATATCGAAACATGACCGTCTGTATGTTGTAATCACACTATCTTCTAAACAAATTGAGATAAATCGCCACAATTTTGCATATAGTCGTCTTTTGTCTGCAGGTATGTAAAGTCCGAAGATGCTGTATCGGTTTACGTTTAGGCATAGCTCCCATATAAGGGTACACCCCAATTTTCGGTTGTGTGCGCTATTCAAGTGAATTCGCTGAAATTTGGTACAATGGGTTATTATTGGGTACCATATAACGCATAGGTGCCTTATTTGGCCCAAGGACGAATCCTATTGAAATTGGTTAAAATCGGTTCAGATTTAGATATAGGTTCCATATATATTTTCGTCCGATTTAATGTAAATGGTGTACCAAAGACCCTATATATATTTAGATGTGCGCGAAATTTGGCATAGCGTACTGAATAAAGTCTAGAATGATGTGTGTTAAGCTTCCTGAAAATTGGTTCAGATTTAGATATAGCTATCATATATATTTTCCGATTTTATGTAAATTGTGCACTGAAGACCTGATATTTCCGATTGGCACACAATTTTGTGAAATCTACTGATGTTAGTATAGAGTAACGTATATCAAGATATTTGAAATCGGTTTAGATCTAAATATAAACATATATTTTCGTCCGATTGACACAACAAGTTTCGTTGAAATCCCTTATACACTTTCTTCCGATTTTAGGTAAATGGTATACCAAACTCCTAATGTTTGTCCGATTGACACGAACTTTTGCACAAATTGTCAAATTGAGCCTAGAATGGCTTTTTTGCTTTTTGTTGAAATTGGTGCGGATGCATACATAGCTTCCATATACATTTTCGACCGACTTCGTGTTAATTGTGCACCAAATAATCAACGGGTGTCTGATTACCACATAGCGTGTGTCAAGTTTAAGTTATTTATTTATTTAAGTTCGTTCAATTTTATGTCATTGTTTCTACGAAAAGGAGACGTCTGTTAGGATACATATGACGAATATACCCAAAGTGGTGAAGGGTATCATATAGTCGGCCCCGTCAGACTTTACTATTTTCCTTACTGGTTTATATTAAAATACTTATCTGATTTGATCCCGTTTTGGGTTTGGTTCTAAGACCCTGTTGTAATCATATTACCTGCGGAGGATATCAAGATAAAAAACTACAACGTAAGGTTCGAAAATTAAATATATTGTCCCGCATAGCACCCATATAATGATACCTACCGATTTTCGGTATTTCGTGACGATTGGTCCATAACTATGGCCTGTATCGTGTTTACAAATTATAAAAGACAAACGGAGGAACACACATGTCAGCTAGTCGAGATATGAAGATCGGTATTTCGCGGCGTTACAAACTCTTGGGCCTGCACAAAGCTATAATACCCTGACATCATAGTTGTGTAGGGTAAAACAATCGTTCCTGTTTTATAGATACATTTTTTTACTAATATCATTGAAAAATCATTTCAAATATTTGAAATTGCCACCAGTTACAAGTCTCTGGAGCAGGTCTAGTGATCGAAATTGAGCATTTTGGTCACATTAGCAAAACAGAAGTGAATTTTTATTATCAAATAAATAAATTTAATAACATATGTGGGTTTTTGCTGTTTTATTATTATTTAAAAAATATTTAATTCATTTTACAAAACCAAAAGAATCCAAACAAACATTTATTGTCAATTCAAAACATCATTCCGAAATCCGTCATCAAATGGTCGTACTTCCCATTTCATCTCTCCTCTACATTATTCCTTGGGGGAAGTTTTGCAAGAGCAATGACAGTCCTGGTTGCAGGGACATTTATCGCAGCACTTCTGGGTAGTGCATTTGCAATCTGTAGAAAAAATAATTATTTATATTAAAATAATATTTTGAAAATTGTTTTACACCTAACTTACCATTACCACATCCTTTGCAAGGCATTTTGTTGTTGAGATATTTTTTAGTAAACGATTTTAATAAAACTTTGCTTTAACAATTGCTTGATATTATCAAACTATGATTGATAACCACAACTCCTATGGTATCATCTTATATAGGCTGTGTTTTGTGCAATTGCTTCACATATCTTCAAATGGTATCGTGTGCAAATGCATTGTTTCTTAACGTTGTGAATATTCGATAAAAAGAGTTTAACATCTTTATCGTGTGCAGTGCTTGGTATGAATTTTTTGCACACCACAGTATAAACAAATACTTAGGTTTCATTTGGAATTAATAAGCCATTCATCATATTATAACATTAATGCTGATAATCTAATTTATTTTTGAAAAATGACAATATAATTGGTATCAATTTATAGGTCAAACACTCCTCTTGGATATACTATCAACTTCTCGGTTCTATGTCCTTCAGGAGTAAATATATACGCTATAGAAGAGCTATATTCGACGTATGCCAATTTCAGAAATTTATCATATCGTTTCACTTCACCCCTTTGTACCAAAAAAGTGCATAAAACATATGAATTTCATATAAAACCGAATGAAAGAGTCCGATTTACGTGACCTAGATTAAGTGCGAAAAAAATATAGGTCCATAAATATAATCCACGATTTTAACTTATTAAACTCAGACTCCAAATTCATGGTAAAAAGTAATCTCTTATTTTAGAACTAAATATTTCTTCTCAAACTCTATTTATTCAATGATGTTCTTTTATATTTTTTTTAATAAAAATTTGCTCTAATCCCCTTATCTATGTTTACAAAAGCAATACAAAGCAAAACAACAAAAACATTAAATAAATAAATATAAGTATTTGTATAAGTGTGTAATTGAGTGTGAATCAACAATTTTAGCAACCGAGTGCGATAAAAGGTTACTCAATTCAAAAAACATTAATCAGAGACGTAAAAAAGAGATCGTTAGCTGGTGAGTGCAAAACATTCAGATAATCGAAAGTGTTGCAGTTCTTCACCACTCGCTAAACAGTGAACACCGTGTGGAAAAATAAACTAAATTCAGAACAAAAGAAAAGAAAACGCAATGAAATTTTCACAACTTCTGGCAATGCAGAATGCAAGTGCACACGTCACGCCACTTTTGGAATATATCTGGAAAATTCACAACGAATTGGGTTGACTATATAAGAGACGGCCGTTGAAGTTGTCGATATCAATCAAAGTTTGAAAATATCAAACGCAAGTTACAAAAACATAAAAGTTTTCTTTTTCTAAAAAGTGAATTTCTATCAACAACAACAAAATGCCTTGCAAAGGATGCGGTAATGGTAAGATACAAGTGGGAAAATAAATTATGAAGAGTGAGTGGTGTAATGAAGTATTTTTTCCATAGGTTGCAAATGCACTGCTCAAAAGTGCGGCGATAGTTGTCCCTGTGATCAACACTGCCATTGCCCATGCAAAACTGGTTCCAAGGATGATTGCTGTAAGAAGTGATTGAGTATTGCGTGGCTTCAAAATGAATTTTGTATTGATTGAATGGTGATTTGGAAATAATAAATTTTGTATGACATAAAATATGTGGAAAAAAATAATTTGAATTATTTTTTTTATTGAAAAGTCGGGGTAATTGAAATCATTATTTAACATGAACAAGTAATAAATAATTCTGAATAAATCATGTAAGGAAATCCCAATGAGCTTTTAGGATATAGTAAGGACAGACATTTACAAAATGTAATGTTAATCCGCCAAATAACGCCATTGGTGGAACTTTTATATTAAATTGACCGAAAATATATGTATATGTGTGGGGACTATATCAGAACGGACATATGGTAAAATATAAATAAATATAAAAAAAAATATAAAAAATAAATATAAAAAAAAATGTTCTCCACATGGACCTCTATTTGGGGAATATTAACATTAAGGTTAACATAAATATTTGTATCATATCTTTTACTCATAAACTAATTTTCAAGAATGTCAAATTAATAATAGTGCAGTTATTCCGGCAATGTTTATCTATGTTTACAAACAGAGAGCAAATTCTACAACAGTTCTCCTAAATTCTCGTAGACTCAAAAGATAACATTAACAAGAGAGCGTAACTTATACACGGTTTTCATAAGGAGCATTGCAGATTTAATATCCATCCATAGTATGGAGGGTATATTAATTTTGTCTTTCCGTTTGTAACTCATCGAAATATTCATTTCCGATTCTATAAAGTATATATATTCTGTATCAGCGGGGGGGTTTAATCGTATTTTCCTCCGAATTGGCAGTAATTTTGTATCTTGAGTTCGTAATAGGGTGCCCCCAATTTTCGGTATGTCGGGGTTCTTGAGCGCGTTTTTCAACCAAATTCGCTGCAATTTGGTATTTGGTAGTCGTATATGATAACAAATATCCCTACCAAAAATTATTATTATTCACCCTCTTTTTGGGGTAGTCCCCATATAACCCCCTTTTTAAACCCTGTAATCACTCCAGCCTCTAAACGAATTGAGATAGATCGTCAAAATTTTGCATAGAGTCGTCTTTTGTCTGCAGGCAGGTCAAGTTCGAAGATGGGCTTTATCGGGCCACGTTTAGGCATAGCTCCCATATAAGGGTACCCCAAAATGTCGGTATTTTGGGGTTCTTGGGCGTGTTTTCAACCGAATTCGTTGAAATTTGGTATATTGGGTTCTTATTGGGTAACAAATATCTCCACTAAAAATTATATATGTCGGTATTTTTGTACCACCAAATGTCGGTATTTTTAGTTTCTTGAGCGCGCTTTTCCCTATATTTTCATTTGTATTACTTGTTAGTATATCTATGTTGGAGGGTATTCAAAGTTCGGCCCGGCCGAACTTAACGCTTTTCCACTTGTTTAGATAAAAATAGTTACCTGATTTGTTCCGCGTTTTGGGTTTGGTTCTAAGACTATGTTGTAATCACTTCACCTGCGGAGGATATCGAGATAAATTACAAAGAAAGTAAGTTTCAATAATGAACCATAGCCCGCATTTAGGCCTAACCCCTGTGTGGGATGTTCCAGAAGGAGTGGACCAATATTCCCATCTTCGAACTTGAACTAAGTTTGGAAGAAATGATAAGAAACGGATTTGGTTCAAAGAAATATGGGGTCTAGAACCAATATTTCGATGAGGCACATTTTCACCTTATACACCCTTTTTTTCTGAAATTTGTATTATGGTTTACATAATCGGTTTCTAGAAAAGTATAGGTCCACTTTTTGGTATGTTCCCTATTTTTCATTTCTAGTACCGGTCAGTATATCTATGGTGGAGGGTATCCAAAGTTCGGCCCGCCGAACTTAACGCTTTTTCACTTGTTTTTTAACATAGTTTGTGGTTAAAAATAGGCGATTTTCCAATTTTTTTTTAAGTTCGTCCATTTTGTTGATTCTTGTGCGAAGTCAATAATCCTACTTCATACGAGAGCCAGACATGTAGTCTTTCTAACACCGTTGATATTTTCCGATTTCGATGTTCCAGTGAGTAGTTATTCGATACCTTACAAAATTAACTTGGACATGAAATGACTAATATTTTGAGAAACACACACACGCTAATTCGGTCTATTCGATATGGACTCATTTATAAGAAATGCTCACATGCAGTTGTCGACTTTTCCTAAGGATTTTTATGCCAATATTGTCATGACTCCATAGAAAAGTGTTTGGTTCTTATTGCTTTCTAAAGAAAATGTTAATAAACAATCACTGGTGGTTCAAATTGTAGCTAGACCAACCTGCCTTCTTCTGACAAGTTTTAAAGTACAGAACTGTAATGTTAGAGCTGAAGCCGAGGTTTAAAACTCCGGAATTTTTGGATTTATTGATCTGTCGTTGCAAACCTTTCATGATATTGACCTCCAAAGTTTATTTACGTGGATTGTGTGCCTACTTTAATGTAAACCAGTAAGGAAAGAAGTAAAGTCGGACTGGGCCTACTATATGATACCCTTCACCACTTTGGGTATATTCTACATATGTATTCTTACAATTGCATGTCAATGTTCCCTCGAAGGAACGTACTCATATCTTTCTGCAACCTATAATAAATTTAATTTCATTCGGGTAGATTTAGACCATGGGACACTTTGGTAAACCATTTCCATTAAATTGGTCGAAAATATATATGGGAGCTATATCGAAAGATATATAGGTACTTTGGTGCACCATTTTCCGTAAATCGGACGAAAATATATATGGAAGCTATATCTAAATCTGAACCGATTTTTCTCAATTTCTATAGGCCAAATATGGTTCCTATACCAATTTTCATCCAATTTGGATCATAAATGCGACCTGTACTTTGTTTATAATTTAACATGGCCAGGCAGATGGACGGACATGCATAAATCGACATAAAAAGTGATTCTATGCATATTCTCAAAAGGAACCATGTGTCATCTCGTTTCCTTTTGCCTGTTATGCACAAAGACATAATATACTGTACCACAGAGTGGTGAAGGGTATAAAAAGGGTGCTACAGCTTTTTTCAATATAACAGTCACAACTTTTAGGTAATATTAATTTTGAGAGGTTTGTGTAGGGTACCAAATGTCAACATAGTTTATATTATCTTATCTTATTTTAGAGAAGTTTATCGTAGAATGCTTTGTTTATATTAATTGCCGGCTTTCCTAACTCAACAATAATTCTTATCAATGTTTACTAACGGCAACAAAACTGCAACAACAATATGAGTGAGAATCAACAGTGTTATCAATCGAGTTGAATAAAATTGGAGACGCAAAAAGCAGATTGTTCGCTAGAGAATGCAAAGAATTCCACACGGCGTTGCAGTTCCACAATATCCGCTAAAGAGTGCACACGATTAAGAAGTTCAGAAAAAAACTAAGAAAATAAAAATTTCAAAATTATTTCAAGGAAAATGCAAGTGCACCCGACACCATTGGAGTACATCTGGAAAATCCACAACGCTGCAATAGGTTGAGTATAAAAGAGACAGCCATTGAAGTTGTGGATATTAATCAAAGTTTGAAAATATCAAACAAAGTTTTTCTCTCTACACAAAAAGTGAAATTATATTAACAACAACAACAAAATGCCTTGCAAAGGATGTGGTAATGGTAAGTTACAAATGGGAAAATATATTTAAAGGAGGACGATTTTTATAACAATAAAATCTATCTTCCATAGGTTGCAAATGCACTGCCCAAAAGTGCGGCGACAGTTGTCCCTGTGACCAGCACTGTCATTGCCCCTGCAAATCGGGTTCCAAGGATGAATGCTGCAAGTGAATAAATGGACTACTTTTGACTGGACCAACAACAAGTGTTATCTTTTAAATGATTTGTTTCTTAATTTACATTTAATTTGAAAATTTTGAAATAATACAATTTTAATGTAAATGTGCACGTATTTGTTTTTGTAATTTTCTTGTCATATAAATAAAATTCAGTTTTCTTCATTACATCTCCCCTTTTTGTTATTATTGTTTCACATTTTTGTACTCTTTGATATGTCCACTTTTCAATTATTTAAGACCATAATATCCTGTAATATCCTTTTTAGGCAACTTTATGAAGTTTTACGTTATGTTCTCCTTTGTTGCTATTTCATCGTTTTCTCTGTTGGAAATTTATGTCTAATACCCTCTACGTTTTTTACTGGGTGTTGTCCTGTTTCCTCATTTTCGTATATACACAAACATTTACATACTTTTGCTTGCTGTTAAATATGGATGGGGACAAGAAGCATAAGGTCGAAGGATTTTTTTCTCAGAGTTCCATGGTAAATTGAGGAGTACATGTTGGAGCCTACGAAGTGCTACTGCAGTTGATATACCAAACATTAACATCAACAAAACTCTTCTATAAGCCTTAATGTTGGCAAAAAGATGGGATGCAACGAAAAAAATGGAAGATGATGTGGTAGTTGATGGACAGATGCGTAGGGAAGGGTTCTTTAAAAATATTGGTGTGGATTTTTTGAAGAATATTTTTCAGGGTTAAACAAGGTGTGGATTTTTTAAATAATATTTTTAGGGACCATATACAAGGCGTGGATTTGTATACCCTTCATCACACTGTGGTACAGGGTATTATGTCTTTGTGCATATGTTTGTAACAGGCAAAAGGAAACAAGATAGACACATGGTTCCTTTTGAGTATATGCATAGAATCACTTAAGTCGATTTATGCATGTCCGTCCGTCTGTCTGTACAAGTTAAATTGTAAACAAAGTACAGGTCGCATTTATGATCCGAATTGGATGAAATTTATCATAGGTAATTTATTTGGCCCAAGGACGAACCCTATTGAAATTGGCAAAAATCGGTTCAGATTTAGATATATTTCCCATATATATTTTCGTCCGATTTAATGTAAATGGTGTACCAAATTCCCTAAATATCTTTCGATTTGCACGAAATTTGGTACATCGTACTAAATTAGGTCTAGAATGATGTGTGTTAAGTTTCCTGGAAATCGGTCCAGATTTAGATATATTTCCCATATATATTTTCGTCCGATTTAATGTCAATGGTGTACCAAAGCCCCTATATATCTTTGGATTTGCACGAAATTTGGCATAGCGTAATGGATTAGTTGTAGAATGAAGTGAGTTAAGTTTCCTGAAAATCGGTCCAGATTTAGATACTTACTTACTTAGCTGGTTTGTTACAGAACAGTTGTTCCATAAGCCGAGCTTATAAAAGAATTCCAAGCGCGTCGGTCTTGTGCGCAAATCCACCAATTTGAAAGACCACGTTCCAAGATGTTGTTTTCTACTTAGTCTTTCCATAATTCGTGGCCTTCCCCTTCTACGGGAATCATCAGTAGGCTCGTTTTTTTATGCCTTTTGAGCTGGGGCACCGTAGTCGCTGCAGCTCAATTCAACTGACTATGTCGATGTCCGCGTATAAATTGTAAAGCTCGTGGTTCATTCGACGCCGATATTCACCGTCGACGCAGATCGGCCCGTAGATCTTTCGGAGAATTTTTCTTTCAAACACCCCAAGAGTTGCCTCGTCTGCTTGCGCAAGTACCCATGCTTCTGATCCGTATAATAGCACGGGTAGTATCAGCATCTTGTAAAGTGTGAGTTTGGTCTGGCGGGAGGGGGCCTTGTTTATAAACTGCTTACTTAGACCATAGTAGCATATGTTTGACATCACAATCCTTCTCCGAATTTCAAAACTGATGTCATTCGTTTTGTTTATGGCGGTATCAAGGTATATAAAATATTTGACTACCTCGAAGCTGTCGTTCTCAAGTTCCACAGTTGGTCCGAGTCTACTGGACGTCTTGCGTGTTGATACCATCAGCTTGGTCTTCTCGCCGTTTACTGCCAGACCCACTTTGGCAGACTCCTTCTCAATTTGTTCAAAGGCTGCGGCTGTTACCGCACGCAATGTTCGACCCATTATGTCGATGTCATCGGCGTAGGTGAGTAACATGTGTTGTTTGGTGTACAGAGTGCCATTTCTGTTCACCTTTGCGACTCGTAAGGTCATCCAGCAGGATGTTAAAAAGATCACAGGACAAACTGTCACCTTGTCTGAATCCTCGTTCGGTATTGAAGGGCTCCAATAGGTCCTTCCTATTTTAACTGCTGACTTTGTGCCACTTAAAGTTATCCTCCATAGCCGTATTAATTTTGCAGGAATGCCGAACGTAGTCATGGCTTTAAACACCTCTGAACGGATAGGGCTGTCGAATGCGGCTTTATAGTCGACAAATAGGTGGTATGTTGCGATGTGTTTTTCGTGAGCCTTTTCCAGGATTTGGCGCAGAGTGAAAATCTGGTCAATGGTGGATTTGCCAGGTCTGAAGCCGCATTGGTATGGTCCAATGATGTCATTGACCATTGGCTTCAATCGTTCACACAGCACACTGGATAGCATTTTATATGCGATGGAAAGGAGACGTATTCCTCTATAGGTGGCACATATCGTTTCTTCTCTTTTTTTGTGCACGGGACATAGGATGCTGAGGTTCCAATCATTGGGCATGCATTCATCTAGCCAAATTGTACTAATCAGCTGGTGCATGATCGTGATCAGCATCTGGCCACAAGTCTTGAATAGTTCGGCTGGTAACCCATCGGCTCCTGCTGCTTTGTTGTTTTTGAGCCGATTAATTGCTTTTATGACCTCATCTTGGCTAGGTGGTATACACTCTATACTGTCATCTATTATTGGTTCTGTGGTATCCTCTTCACCGCTACTATTTGATACCAGAAGTTTTTCAAAATGCTTCTTCCAGATCCTCAACACGCTGTCTGTATCTGTCACCAGGTTTCCTTCTTCATCTCTACAGAAGGATGTGCCTGTACCAAAGCCTTCGGTTTGGTGTTTTACTCGTTGGTAAAATTTCCGGACTTCATTCTGACTCCTGTACATCTTGATTTGCTTACGCTCACGTTTTTCTTGTTCTTTCTTTTTTTCTGAAAACTCGTTTCTCCTCTCTCCTTTTCTCCCCATAATTCTCCATCACGTTACGTGTTGCTACTGTCGGCAGGGTTGCCCAATACGCTGCGTTTTCAGTAACATTACGACACTCCTAATCGTACCATAGATTTCTTGATGGTGGTTTTTGGTACCCAAGTGTTGCTTTTGCTGCAGTTTGTAGGGAGTGGGCAATTCTTTGCCATTGTGCTTCTATACTATTATCGGGACATGAAGAGCTTTTTTGAAGCAGATGGGTAAGTTGAGCGGAGTAGGCCTCGGCTACCTGTTGTGTTTGCAGCTTTTCGACGTCGAGTTTGCGTGTTGTGTTAGGTCGCACCTTTGCTGCTACATTAAGACTGGTGCGTACCTTGGCTGCCACAAGGTAATGGTCCGAATTGATATTCGCTCCTCGGATCGATGGGACGTCTAAAAGACTAGATGAATGCCTTCCGTCTATCACAACATGATAAATTTGATTTCTCGTTGCTTGATCAAGAGAGATCCAGGTGACCTTGTGTATATCGAGATGCTTGAATCTGGTGCTGCTAACTACCATGTTCTTTTGAGGAGGCGTGGATTTTTTAAATAATATTTTCTGAGGACCCTATACAAGGAGTGGATTTTTTAAATAATATTTTCTGAGGACCCTATACAAGGCGTGGATTTTTTAAAGAACATTTTCTGAGGATCCTATACAAGGCGTGGATTTTTTAAAGAATATTTTTTGAGGGCCCTATACAAGGCGTGGATTTTTTTAAAGAATATTTTTTGAGGACCCTATACAAGGCGTGGATTTTTTTAAAGAATATTTTTTGAGGACCCTGTACAAGGCGTGGATTTTTTAAAGAATATTTTTTTGAGGACCCTGTACAAGGCGTGGATTTTTTAAAAAAATATTTTTTGAGGACCCTGTACAAGGCGTGGATTTTTTAAAGAATATTTTTTTGAGGACCCTGTACAAGGCGTGGATTTTTTAAAGAATATTTTTTTGAGGACCCTGTACAAGGCTTGGATTTTTTAAAGAATATTTTTTTGAGGACCCTGTACAAGGCGTGGATTTTTTAAAGAATATTTTTTTGAGGACCCTGTACAAGGCGTGGATTTTTTAAAGAATATTTTTTTGAGGACCCTGTACAAGGCGTGGATTTTTTAAAGAATATTTTTTTGAGGACCCTGTACAAGGCGTGGATTTTTTAAAGAATATTTTTTTGAGGGTTTGTATTTTTTCACTGATCCTACCACCCTGTTGTGTAAGAGTCACATATATGTAATAAAAATAGTTTCCTATTGATTTATTTACGAGCCCATCTTGAAATGTGTCCTGACCAAAGGAGACGAAAAATGAACAGGAATATAAAACGAAACCAAAAATGAAAAAACACGTCCTGGTAATAGCCATGCTGGTGGTGCTGTTGACACAGTTGCCCCCCATTGCTGTTTTTGAAAAGTATTTCGAAATAAAACTGCAAATTTATATTTGCCGGAGGAACTCATTGGCATCTCCGCAACCTCTTTGAACCAATACCCATACAGAAACAAACACACACACATACAAAATACCATTGGATTCCTTTTTTCCAATTCATTGCATACTTTTTAAGCTGATGGACTTTAGTAATGATGTTGATGCTGTCCTGCTGCTGCATGATGTAGGTTCGAAGTATTCTAGGAAGGACTCTACCGGCCTCTTGCCATTTGTTTTTTTTTGTTTTCTTGTTCTTCTTCGGCTTCTCAATTTTGCTTTAGTCATTTATGCGTCGTTTATCCTCATCATTTTTAGTTCCATGGGTAATGGGTGTTGGTGTTGCCATTCTGCAGTCAGTCACTCAGCCAGTTAGTCTATCAGTTTGTTTGCGTTTGATCCTTTCAATGCAGTTTCGTTAATGGAGTTCGTTAGTTTTGGTGGTGGTAGTGTTTGTTTGTGTGTTTGTTTTTGGTTTCTACATTCCATTTAATTTCTTCTCCTTCTTCTACTTCATCTCTTAGTTAAGGCAATTTAAGTCACTGATGTGTCACATACGATGTCCTTTATGATGACAGAAGGCAAGTATGAAACACTCAAGGAAAAAAAATTATTTCGGACATTAAAACATTGTGGGATCAGGCGAGGGAGGTAAGATCAGAGGTGGAAGATAATATTTTACAAACCTTATTCATAAAGGATATTTGAGCGAAGGAAGGATTGGAGTCATTTTAGTACCAATTTATTGTTCCCAGGTCTTTCTCCTTCGAATTCCGATTTTTCCAGTCCCGGGACTTTACACTCCTAGTCCATATATGATCTCTTTAGGCATGAATTGAAGTCGTTTTGTAACGACTTTTTGATTCTTGATTTTTCTCCTCCAAATTCCCAAAAATTTTTCCTTGGCTGTATTCAGCCCCCCGTTCGCAGGCATCATAAGATTGCTGCAAGTTGGAAAATTTTGCCTTTAGTGATTGTAGTTTTATATTGAAGTAAGTGCTTTATTTGAAACCATATGTGCTGTTTTTGGCATTCAATATCCTTGTTAGTATCCTATCCCATTGTTGTTGTTGTTTTTTCTTCTCTTTGCAACGACACATTGCACCAATGACAAGAGAAGCTGTGTTTTTTTCTTCGGACCATGTCATTTCATCTTTTTCCGAAATCATTTTCAAATTGACTATGCCTGCATATATTTTTTGCCCAAGCTTGTTAGTTATTTTGTGTCCCTCCTATCCTCTCTGCCACCAGCAGGGGCTACTGCTTAGTAGCTTCACTCAATGTCGTTGCAATGCATTTTCTGCTGTTGAATATTTAATGTCACTTTGAATGTCATTTTGGAGTATTTATGAGCTAGAAATTTATTGCCGGGCCTGATTTTGTGTTTCTCAACGAAGTTTCTTTTTTTCCGGTCGTTCATTTAGATATGCAAACATTTTTTTGGAACAGATGTTGAAGTGAAAAAGATCAAAAAACTGACTTTAAAGTAAAAAATACAATTTTTTTTTTTGTTAAATTAACCTGGAATAGATTTTCTCAAGGACCTACCGAGCAAAAAGCGTGCAGTAAGCGTGGATTTTTTAAATACAAATTTTCAAGGACCTGCCGAGCAATAAGCCTGATTTTGTTAAATACATTTTTTAAGGACCTACCGAGCAATAAAAATGGATTTTTTAAATAATTTTTTTTAGGTTCCTACCGAGCAATAAGCGTGGAATTTTTAAATTGATTTTTTCAAGGACCTACCACGGAATAAGCGTGGATTTTTTATATAATTTTTTTTCAAGGACCTACCAAGGAATAAGCGTGGATTTTTTAAATAAATTTTTTCAAGGACCTACCGAATAATAAGTGTGGACTTTTTAAATAGATTTTTTCAAGGACCTACCGAGCAATAAGCGTGTACTTTTTAAATAGATTTTTTCAAGGACCTACCGAATAATAAGCGTGGATTTTTTAAATAGATTTTTTCAAGGACCTACCGAGCAATAAGCGTGGATTTTTTAAATAGATTTTTTCAAGGACCAATAGATCAATAAGCGTGGATTTTTTAAATTGATTTTTTCAAGGACCATAAGTCAATAAGCGTGGATTTTTTAAATTGATTTTTTCTAGGACATACCGAGCAATAAGCGTGGATTTTTTAAATAGATTTTTTGAAGCTCCTACCGAGCAATAGGCGTGGATTTTTTAAATTGATTTTTTCAAGGCGTGGATTTTTTAAATTGATTTTTTAAAGGCGTGGATTTTTTAAATTGATTTTTTCAAGGACCTACCGAGCAATAAGCGTGGATTTTTAAAATAATTTTTTCTAGGACCTACCGAGCAATAAGCGTGGATTTTTTAAATTGATTTTTTCTAGGACCTACCGAGCAATAAGCGTGGATTTTTTAAATTGATTTTTTCTAGGACCTACCGAGCAATAAGCGTGGATTTTTAAATATATTTTTTCAGGGACCAACTTTTTTAATAGATTTTTCAAGGACCAAAATAGCAATAAGCGTGGATTTTTAGTAGATTTTTTCAAGGACCTTACAGGATAATAGGCATGGAATATTAACACAAGAACGTTTAGAAACTTTATCTTGCTATGTTTCTTAAAAATTTTAAATTTCCAAAGCATTGCAGACATAACACATTAGTCGAATTTTGTTCCTCGCATTGCCTAAAGAAGTAAATTAAATGTCATCATTCAATGTCTATTTGGTACGGGGACAGACAAGAACAACAACAATCATTACTTCCCATGTTACTTCATTTCATTTGTTGAAAATCGCAACACAAACACACAGACAGACAAACACAGCACAAAAAAATTGAAAATGTCAGCATCAGAAGTTCAGCACCAAAAACATTGTCTGTTACAACAACATCAATGGCAGTAACAACAATAGAAATGATACTTTTATTCCACCCTGAGCCCGAGGTAATGATTCTCTGACGATGGCGCTCCACTCAACTCGAAATGAGAACAACAAGTTATTTCCATTGTCACGTGGCAGTAATTACCGGTGTTGATGCTCCCGCTGTTGCTGCTGCTGTCGCTATAGCCCATCTTTCATGTTCGATTTCATGCTATGTTACAGCTATAGATCCTGGATGGGGTTTTTGTGTGTGTGTGACTGTGTGTCTATAGACAGCAACAACTCTGCGTTTAATTTAATGGAAGGATATGAGGATCATAAACGAGTTTTTAGGAAATGACTGAATGTCTACGTGGGGCATAAGCATGTGTAAATTAAAGGGTGTGGGAGGGGGACTAAAGTATTTACATACATACATATATTTTTGTTTATTTGTTTGGCTAAGGGATAATAGGTTGAAATTTAAATGGGAATTTTGTAATTTCACCAAATTGCGATGGAAGTATATCTCCGAAGAAAGGATTGATATGATTTATTTGTCATATAAACGTATCGTCAACAAAAAATCAAATTCTAAGTAAATCAATTTTTTAAGAAAGTAATCTTTACGTTATTTTCAATTTTTGTGTATTCTATATGTAGTCTGTCAAATTTAAATCTGAATTTATTGCATTGGCGCTTGCCTATGGAGTCTGAGTTTTCATCGATATTGCAACGGATATCCTTTTTGGTAATGGCTGGTTTGGCTTTTGTTGCCATTTTATTCCCGAACATCAACGATATGTCGATTATAAGATAGAGAACCCCACCAGGATGTGTAACATCAATCGCTGTAACATATATCAGAAATCGTTAATGGTCTTAGGTCTGAACATTTTACATATAAAGAAGCTTTGGAAGGTTCTTGAAAAACCACATTAAAAAAATCCACATCTATTGCCACATAGGTCCTTGAAAAAATCTATTTAAAAATCCACGCTTATTGCTTAATAGGTACTTGAAAAAATCTATTAAAAAATCCACACCTACTGCTCTAAGGGTCGTTGAAAAAATCCATACTTATAGCTTGATAGGTCCTTGAAAAAAATCTATTTAAAAAATCCACGCTTATTGCTTGGAAGGTCCTTGAAAAAAATCTATTTAAAAAATCCACGCTTATTGCTTGGAAGGTCCTTGAAAAAAATCTATTTAAAAAATCCACGCTTATTGCTTGGAAGGTCCTTGAAAAAAATCTATTTAAAAAATCCACGCTTATTGCTTGGAAGGTCCTTGAAAAAAATCTATTTAAAAAATCCACGCTTATTGCTTGGAAGGTCCTTGAAAAAAATCTATTTAAAAAATCCACGCTTATTGCTTGGAAGGTCCTTGAAAAAAATCTATTTAAAAAATCCACGCTTATTGCTTGGAAGGTCCTTGAAAAAAATCTATTTAAAAAATCCACGCTTATTGCTTGGAAGGTCCTTGAAAAAAATCTATTTAAAAAATCCACGCTTATTGCTTGGAAGGTCCTTGAAAAAAATCTATTTAAAAAATCCACGCTTATTGCTTGGAAGGTCCTTGAAAAAAATCTATTTAAAAAATCCACGCTTATTGCTTGGAAGGTCCTTGAAAAAAATCTATTTAAAAAATCCACGCTTATTGCTTGGAAGGTCCTTGAAAAAAATCTATTTAAAAAATCCACGCTTATTGCTTGGAAGGTCCTTGAAAAAAATCTATTTAAAAAATCCACGCTTATTGCTTGGAAGGTCCTTGAAAAAAATCTATTTAAAAAATCCACGCTTATTGCTTGGAAGGTCCTTGAAAAAAATCTATTTAAAAAATCCACGCTTATTGCTTGGAAGGTCCTTGAAAAAAATCTATTTAAAAAATCCACGCTTATTGCTTGGAAGGTCCTTGAAAAAAATCTATTTAAAAAATCCACGCTTATTGCTTGGAAGGTCCTTGAAAAAAATCTATTTAAAAAATCCACGCTTATTGCTTGGAAGGTCCTTGAAAAAAATCTATTTAAAAAATCCACGCTTATTGCTTGGAAGGTCCTTGAAAAAAATCTATTTAAAAAATCCACGCTTATTGCTTGGAAGGTCCTTGAAAAAAATCTATTTAAAAAATCCACGCTTATTGCTTGGAAGGTCCTTGAAAAAAATCTATTTAAAAAATCCACGCTTATTGCTTGGAAGGTCCTTGAAAAAAATCTATTTAAAAAATCCACGCTTATTGCTTGGAAGGTCCTTGAAAAAAATCTATTTAAAAAATCCACGCTTATTGCTTGGAAGGTCCTTGAAAAAAATCTATTTAAAAAATCCACGCTTATTGCTTGGAAGGTCCTTGAAAAAAATCTATTTAAAAAATCCACGCTTATTGCTTGGAAGGTCCTTGAAAAAAATCTATTTAAAAAATCCACGCTTATTGCTTGGAAGGTCCTTGAAAAAAATCTATTTAAAAAATCCACGCTTATTGCTTGGAAGGTCCTTGAAAAAAATCTATTTAAAAAATCCACGCTTATTGCTTGGAAGGTCCTTGAAAAAAATCTATTTAAAAAATCCACGCTTATTGCTTAGGAGGTCCTTCATAAATTTTTCTTTAAAAAATCCACGCTTATTGCTTAGGAGGTCCTTTATAAATTTTTCTTTAAAAAATCCACGCTTATTGCTTAGGAGGTCCTTGAAAAAAATCTATTTAAAAAAACGCTTATTGCTTGGAAGGTCCTTGAAAAAAATCTATTTAAAAAATCCACGCTTATTGCTATTTAAAAAATCAACACTTATTGCTCCATAGGTCCTTGAAAAGATCTATTTAAGAAATCCACGCTTATTGCTTGGAAGGTCCTTGAAAACAATCTATTTAAAAAATCCACGCTTATTGCTTGGAAGGTCCTTGAGAAAATCTTTTTAAAAAATCCACGCTTAATGCTCTGTCTATTTAAAAAATCCACGCTTATTGCTCTGTGGGTCCTTGAGAAAATCGTTTTAAAAAATCCACGCTTAATGCTCTGTGGGTCCTTGAAAAAATCTATTTAAAAAATCCACACTTATTGCTCTGTGGGTCCTTGAGAAAATTTGTTCTGTGGGTCCTTGAAAAAATCTATTTAAAAAATCTACGATTAGGTCCTTAAAAAAATCGTTTTACAAAATCCAGGCTTATTGCTTGGTAGGTCCTTGAAAAAATCTATTTAAGAAATCCACGCTTATTGCTTGGTAGGCTCTTGAAAAAATCTATTTAAAAAAATTCACGCTTATTGCTGGGTAGGTCCTTGTAAAAAATCTACTTAAAAGCAGTAAGGAAAGTAGTAAAGTCGGGCTGGGCCGATTATATGATACCCTTCACCACTTAGGGTATATTCTACATATGTATCTGAAAAGACGTCGCTGCACTGTTTAAAATTTAATCTCAATCAGACAACCATTGATAATTTGGTGTACAATTAACATAAATAAGTCGAAATTATATATGGAACTAAGTTATATCTATATCTGAACCGATTTCAAGCAAACCTGCCAGAGATTAATTTATATTAACTTCAGTAATCGGCCTAGCTATGGATCTTTAGTGCACAATATAATACTTAAAACCATAACATCATTCTAGACTTAATTTAGTACGCTATGCCAAAATTCTTGCCAATCAAAAGATTTGCAGAGATTTGCTGCACCATTTACATAAAATCGGGCGAAACTATATATGGAAACTATATCTAAATCTGAACCGATTTTCACGAAATTTAGCACACATAATTCTAGACCTAATTCAGTGGGCTATACCAAATTTCGTGCAAATCGAAAGATATATAGGGACTTTGGGACACCATTTACCTAAAATCGGGCGATACTAAATATGACAGCTATATCTAAATCTGAACCGATTTTCACGAAACTTGGCACAAGTCATTCTAGACCTAATTCAATACGCTATGCCAAAATTCGTGCAAATTAAATCATTTTCAGGGACTTTGGAACACCATTTACCTAAAATCGGCCGCAACTATATATGGGAGCTATATCTAAATCTGAACCGATTTTCACGAAACATAGCATACATCATTTTAAAC
The DNA here is from genome assembly GCF_032173495.1 of Musca vetustissima. Classification (NCBI taxonomy): domain Eukaryota; kingdom Metazoa; phylum Arthropoda; class Insecta; order Diptera; family Muscidae; genus Musca; species Musca vetustissima. The sequence goes on from NW_026886920.1 coordinate 21,561, forward strand.
GTAATTCAGTAGGCTATACTAAATTTCGTGCAAATCGAAAGATATATAGGGACTTAGGTACAACATTTACGTAAAATCGGGCGATAGTATATGGGAGCTATATCTAAATCTGAACCGATTTTCCCGAAACTTAGCACATGTCATTCTAGACTTAATTCAATACGCTATGCCAACATTCGTGCAAATCAAATCATTTTCAGGGACTTTGGTGCACCATTTACCTAAAATCGGCCGAAACTATATATGGAAAATATATCTAAATCTGAACCGATTTTCACAAATCGTGAGCTGTGCCAAATTTTATCCAAATCGGATCATAAATGCGACCTGTACTTTGTTTACAATTTTACATCAATAGACGGACGGACGGACATGCATAAATCGACTCAGAAAGAGATTCTATGCCTGTTATCCGATTCCTTTTGCCTGTTACAAACATATGCACAAAGACATAATACCCTGTACTACAGTGTGGTGAAGGGTATAAAAATACACGTATAATTTTGGGTCCTTGAAAGGCGTCATTAGTCCTGTAAAAAATGTTAGCTCACAAATATATTTGTTTCGCTTCTCTTATGTTCTTTAAGCGACATGCTGTAAATTATCGCCATAAATATTTCAAATACAATTTAAGGACTCAACAGTTCTCACACCACTGCAGTTGGTGGATCTGGCCCGGAGACAGACACCCATCGTTCAATTCATTCTACATAGATCTGCAACCAATTGACAAGGTGCAAGCTCCTAGTGCTTTTGTGTTACCTTTCGATTGTGGCAGAGAACCTCCTCAATTTGTGTGTTTGGCTGTGTGTGTTTTAAGGATGCAATGATTGTCGCTGCTGGTATAGCAACACCATCGGCGGCAGCAGCAGCAGCAGTCGTTCTTTCGGGGCCACAATCAAATTGTGGTTACAAACAATTGAGTCACCCGTCCCGCACATTTTGCAATGGCAATGAACTCTTTAGTCATTTTGTTGTTGGTGTTGTTGTTAAGTTTCACTGTATGTGGTCCTGGTTCATGGCATTGTTATCTGTTTGCATCCTGGCCATATCTGCCATTTTGGTGGGCTTGTTGTCGTTGCTGCTGTGAATGATAATTGTGATGTGGCTGTCGATATTGCCTCCATGTTGTTGTGATTGCATTTGGTGCTCGCTCATTCGGTTGCCTGCCAGCCGGCCTGATGGCCTCCAGCCTGGTTGTTAAGTGACAAAATTGTTATTTTCACTTGTGGCGACAAATGTACTTTAAATTACAATCTTCATAAATTATAGACTACCGTTCGCATTCGCCATTCGATAGAGAGAAATACTTTTTGACTCATTTTCACTTTTATCCATTGTGCGGGATGCGGGGAGGTGTGTAGTTTTTGGGGATATTTAATGGCTTTTTGATGACAAAGCGAAACGTGTTCACTGCTAAATGCGTTCGATGGTTCAAATAATGAAATTTATTTCGATTTTTCATTCATTGCAAAATCAAATGTCTAATTTAATGGAATGTAAATTATTTGGTATTTAGGGGTCAAGTGGATTTTTGACAAATCAATTTTAAGCGACTTAAAAATATTTTTGATACCCATCAATAGGCGTGGATTTTTAAAGAATATTTTTGCCAGCCTGAACCAATCAATAGGCGTGGATTTTTAAAGAATATTTTTGCCAGCCTGAACCATTCAATAGGCGTGGATTTTTAAAGAATAGTTTCAAATCATGATTTTTAATTTTTCCTTTTTATTTTTTTATTTCATTGACATTCTTTTTGACATTTTGATCCGCAAACCCTCTTTGGGCACCAACACTGGTGCCGAGTGAAATACAAATTCAACTTCTTTGCGTGGCATTTCCTCAATATTGAAATTGGCCAGAATTTTCACCAAGGCTATTTTGGCATTCATGACACCCATACGTTGAGCTGCAAGAGTTCAGATACAAATAGTAAATAGAATTTTAAAATTATTTTACTTTCCCTACCAATGCAATGCCTAGGACCTTCTCCGAAGGGCATGTATGCCATAGGGTTGTAATTCGTTTCAGTAAACCTCTCCGGTTTGTAGTCCAGTGGATCGGGAAACAATTCAGGATCTCTGTGCATACCCCATAGTGATATGAAAATTGGTGTACCCTTCGGTATGGTGAGGTCACTTCGAGGTATATGATAATCTTGGGTACATTCACGATTTAGAAATGGCAAGCCCGGATATTTGCGGGTGGTTTCTAAACAGAAAAATTGGAATATTATAAACACATATTGACAATGACAGCCCCTCCCCCACTTACCCTTAACACACAAATCCAAATATTTCATATCTTGGATAGCATCATAAGTCAAAGAACCCTGCGCTTTCAATCCGTGTTTCTGCAGAATATCATCGATTTCAGTTTGAAGCTTTAGCAACACCTTCGGATTCATTGCTAGGTCATAAAGAGTAAATGCTGTTGCTGCCGATGTTGTTTCCGAACCGGCAATATAAAATAGAAAAGCATTTGCAGCTATAACATCTATGGACATTGCCTTCAGATTATCTGCGGTGGTCTCAATTGACCAATTTGTATCATTGTCATCGGTGATTTTCCCTGTATTCCTCAATTGAATCAAAAGCTGCAGAAGATCACGGCGTACAACACCATTTTGTTCACGAAATTCAATTGTCTCTTTCATAATATCGCGTAGACGACATAAAACTGGATCCTCAAGACCCAAGCGGGTTAAAAGTTTTACAATGCTGGAATCGGAATATTTTTAATTGCATTTTATTTCGAAGGTGTTTAATACATACGGTGGATATATGAAGACCATCAGGGTTCGAAATTTAATTAGTACGGAAGACTTCTCAGTATTGAAAATTCGATCACTTAAATCACGAAACTCATTATCGGGATATTTGAAACTGTCAACATTCAAACCAAATATTACCGATCCGATGACATCAATGGTATAGCTAGAAATTTTACAAGATATTCATTAAAAATGCACGCCTATAGACCTTTTAGGGCTGGCAAAAATATCCTCTAAAAAATCCACGCCCATAGACCTTTTAGGGCTGGCAAAAATATCGTCTAAAAATCCACGCCTATAGACCTTTTAGGGCCGGCAAAAATATCGTCTAAAAATCCACGCCTATAGACCTTTTAGGGCTGGCAAAAATATCCTCTAAAAATCCACGCCTGTAGACCTTTTAGTGCTGGCAAAAATATCCTCTAAAAAATCCACGCCTATAGACCTTTTAAGGCTGTCAAAAATATCGTCTAAAAATCCACGCCTATAGACCTTTTAGGGCTGGCAAAAATATCTTCTAAAAATCCACGCCTATAGACCTTTTAGGGCTTGCAAAAATATCCTCTAAAAACCACGCCTTTTTACCTTTAGGGCAAAAATATCCTGGCAAAAATATCCTCTTAAAATCCACGCCTATTGAACTTTTAGGGCTGGCAAAAATATCCTCTAAAAATCTATGCCTATTAACCTGTTAAGGCTGCCAAAAATATTCTTTAAAAATCGACGCCTATTGATCTTCTAAAAATCCACGCCCATAGACCTTTTAGGGCTGGCAAAAATATCGTCTAAAAATCCACGCCTATAGACCTTTTAGGGCTGGCAAAAATATCGTCTAAAAATCCACGCCTATAGACCTTTTAGGGCTGGCAAAAATATCTTCTAAAAATCCACGCCTATAGACCTTTTAGGGCTGGCAAAAATATCCTCTAAAATCCACGCCTATTGACCTTTTAGGGCTGGCAAAAATATCCTCTAAAAATCCACGCCTATTGACCTTTTAGGGCTGGCAAAAATATCCTCTAAAAATCCACGCCTATTGACCTTTTAGGGCTGGCAAAAATATCCTCCAAAAATCCACGACTATTGACCTTTTAGGGCTGGCAAAAATATCCTCTAAAAATCCACGCCTATTGACCTTTTAGGGCTGGCAAAAATATCCTCTAAAATCCACGCCTATAGACCTTTTAAGGCTGTCAAAAATATCGTCTAAAAATCCACGCCTATAGACCTTTTAGGGCTGGCAAAAATATCATCTAAAAATCCACGCCTATAGACCTTTTAGGGCTGGCAAAAATATCCTCTAAAAATCCACGCCTATAGACCTTTTAGGGCTGGCAAAAATATCTTCTAAAAATCCACGCCTATAGACCTTTTAGGGCTTGCAAAAATATCCTCTAAAAACCACGCCTTTTTACCTTTTAGGGCTGGCAAAAATATCCTGGCAAAAATATCCTCTTAAAATCCACGCCTATTGAACTTTTAGGGCTGGCAAAAATATCCTCTAAAAATCTATGCCTATTAACCTGTTAAGGCTGCCAAAAATATTCTTTAAAAATCGACGCCTATTGATCTGCTAAAACTGCCAAAAATATTCTTTAAAAATCCACGCCTACTAAAAATCAAAACGCCCATAGACCTTTTAGGGCTGGCAAAAATATCGTCTAAAAATCCACGCCTATAGACCTTTTAGGGCTGGCAAAAATATCGTCTAAAAATCCACGCCTATAGACCTTTTAGGGCTGGCAAAAATATCCTCTAAAAATCCACGCCTGTATACCTTTTAGTGCTGGCAAAAATATCCTCTAAAAAATCCACGCCTATAGACCTTTTAAGGCTGTCAAAAATATCGTCTAAAAATCCACGCCTATAGACCTTTTAGGGCTGGCAAAAATATCATCTAAAAATCCACGCCTATAGACCTTTTAGGGCTGGCAAAAATATCCTCTAAAAATCCACGCCTATAGACCTTTTAGGGCTGGCAAAAATATCTTCTAAAAATCCACGCCTATAGACCTTTTAGGGCTGGCAAAAATATCCTCTAAAAACCACGCCTATTTACCTTTTAGGGCTGGCAAAAATATCCTCTAAAAATCCACGCCTATGGACCTTTTAGGGCTGGCAAAAATATCCTCTAAAAATCCACGCCTATTGACCTTTTAGGGCTGGCAAAAATATCCTCCAAAAATCCACGACTATTGACCTTTTAGGGCTGGCAAAAATATCCTCTAAAAATCCACGCCTATTGACCTTTTAGGGCTGGCAAAAATATCCTCTAAAATCCACGTCTATTGAACTTTTAGGGCTGGCAAAAATATCCTCTAAAAATCCACGCATATTGACCTTTTAGGGCTGGCAAAAATGTCCTCTAAAAATCCACGCCTATTGACCTTTTAGGGCCGGCAAAAATATCCTCCAAAAATCCAGGCCTATTGACCTTTTAGGGCTGCCAAAAATATTCTTTAAAAATCGACGCCTATTGATCTGCTAAAACTGCCAAAAATATTCTTTAAAAATCCACGCCTACTGAAGGATACCAAAAATATTCTTTAAAAATCCACGCCTACTGAAGGATACCAAAAATATTCTTTAAAAATCCACGCCTACTGAAGGATACCAAAAATATTCTTTAAAAATCCACGCCTACTGAAGGATACCAAAAATATTCTTTAAAAATCCACGCCTACTGAATGATACAAAAAATATTCTTTAAAAATCCACGCCTACTGAATGAAACCAAAAATATTCTTTAAAAATCCACGCCTACTGAAGGATACCAAAAATATTCTTTAAAAATCCACGCCTACTGAAGGATACCAAAAATATTCTTTAAAAATCCACGCCTACTGAAGGATACCAAAAATATTCTTTAAAAATCCACGCCTACTGAAGGATACCAAAAATATTCTTTAAAAATCCACGCCTACTGAAGGATACCAAAAATATTCTTTAAAAATCCACGCCTACTGAAGGATACCAAAAATATTCTTTAAAAATCCACGCCTACTGAAGGATACCAAAAATATTCTTTAAAAATCCACGCCTACTGAAGGATACCAAAAATATTCTTTAAAAATCCACGCCTACTGAAGGATACCAAAAATATTCTTTAAAAATCCACGCCTACTGAAGGATACCAAAAATATTCTTTAAAAATCCACGCCTACTGAAGGATACCAAAAATATTCTTTAAAAATCCACGCCTACTGAAGGATACCAAAAATATTCTTTAAAAATCCACGCCTACTGAAGGATACCAAAAATATTCTTTAAAAATCCACGCCTACTGAAGGATACCAAAAATATTCTTTAAAAATCCACGCCTACTGAAGGATACCAAAAATATTCTTTAAAAATCCACGCCTACTGAAGGATACCAAAAATATTCTTTAAAAATCCACGCCTACTGAAGGATACCAAAAATATTCTTTAAAAATCCACGCCTACTGAAGGATACCAAAAATATTCTTTAAAAATCCACGCCTACTGAAGGATACCAAAAATATTATTTTTAAAAATCCACGCCTACTGAAGGATACCAAAAATATTCTTTAAAAATCCACGCCTATAGCTCGGATAAGTCTTCCCAAAATATTCTATAAAAATTCCGAACTTCCTACTAGTTACGTTGTCAACAGATTTTTAATTTTAATATTATCCTGTTAAGGCTGGCAAAAATATTCTTTAAAAATCCACGCCTACTGAAGGATACTAAAAATATATGTTGTTTTTTTAATCCACGCCTATAGCTCGGATATGGCTCCAAAAAATATTCTTTAAAAATTCCGAACTTCCTACTACTTACGTTGTCAACAGATTTTTTATTTCCAAGCAATGACTCTGCCCATCCTTCAACCTTTCCTGTAAATGGTTGATCAGCCGATCACCCACAGCATCAATGGTTCCAAACATTGCCTTTAATTTGCCGGAAGTGAATGAGGGTGTTAATTTGGTTCTCAATGTACGCCATGAGGATCCCTTTAAGCTGCCCAAATTTGCAGACAATGGATCATTTTGCTCATCCACATAAATACCACGATCATGAAAGTTCGCAAAATCCGATGTCAGTATTTGTCGTAACAATTCCGTATCTTTTACTAATAGAACTGGTTTCATGAAGATGTAAGTACCAACTAATTTCTCTCGACATCTTGCATAAATATCAGCCATTATAAGGCCGAAAGGCTTCTCCTTTAGCCCAAGTTTTATTGTCGTCTGAAAGGGGTGATCCGTGGGGAATCCTAATCGCTGCCATTGTGTGAAATTGCGTTTTAATATTAGATATATAAGTGCAATTATTCCCAGCGTAAATAACGTCATCATTTTTGGTACCAACAAAATCGAAATGCACCGGAACGTCGTAATTGAATAAAATTTTTATTTGAACTTGTCATACAAGACGCCGATCAACAACTGAATTAAATTTCGGAATTCATTGGAAAAAAATAACATGCACTGCAATTTTTGTTCGAACCGATTTGTTGCTCTCATTTAATGCATCTAAGAGAGTATAATCTCTTTTTTTAGATAATTGCTGAGAATGGAATATGACATTGAGTTAAATGTTCTAATGACCCCACAAAATGCACATTGGAGTGCAAATAAGAAATTCAAAGCATTAAGCTGCAACGACCATAGCTACTAGTCAATATTAATCACCGTCGTTTGACCGATAACAAAGTGCAGACAAATTGCTTTTGTAAACTTGTTATTCTTGTTCCGCACACAGTGACCGGGCAATAAAGTTGTTTTAGCTGCATATACAGCCGTGTTTATATTCGCCGGTCTCTCACACTGTTAGCGATAAAAAATAATTACCCAGTTGTTTACATTTTATTTTGACTGTAGAATGTAAACAGGTATTGGTTCAAAACTGGTAATTATTAAAAAATATTCGTCTAATTGCAGATTTATGGGCTATGGACTCGCCGATGCCCAAAAAAAATAAGCCTAATATAATATTAATAAAAATGTCTTTGTTTAAACACGTGTGGAGATAATGTAATTGCAAAAACCAGCAAACAAAGATACATTTCGCGAGATATGCGGCATTTAATGTGGCAAAGGTAATATGAGGGTACTGTAGTGAAAGTGCGAATATTTATTATTAAAATAATTATATTTTTTTATGTATTCTCCTGAACGATTTGTAGACGTTTCCATGTTTCAAATGAATTGTGGAAATGCTTTTCCTACCCCGATTCAGAAACTTGACCATGAATTTTATCCAGATATGCGGTCAAGTTTTAGTGAAATCGGTACAGATTTAGATATAGTACCCATACATATCCGATTCTTAGCAAATGGTGCACCAAAGAGTCAAATTTAAATCGATCGCCAAAAAATTTTGCACAACGTACTAACGTTAGTATAGCCTAACATGTGTCAAGTTTTGAAATCGATTCAGATTTAGATATCGGTTTGATCAAGAATGAGCGTCTTAATTTTTTGAACCTTAACTTTGATATTAGTACAAGATTTTTTGACAATAAAATATTCTACAACCAGTGAGCGGAGCAGTATAGTCGGACGGGGCCGACCATATGATACCCTACACAACTTCCACGAAAGTCTAACTTTGTGTAGTTTTATGTTCCGAGCATGGGCAATATTTCGCGATATTTGCACCCTCTTGACGAACTAGAGGTCAACAAATATTAATAACATTCAGTACATCCTTGTTGTGAAGTTCGGCTATCGATTGTGCGCTTTAGATCGACTCAAAATTACACAAAAAATAAATTTTTCGGTCCACTTTATCCCAAAACTATTATCTGATCATCACCGAAAAATATCCTTGACCATACCTGGATCCTCATGAAAAACTTTAAAGCGATTAGCTCTATATTTCCGCCCTCTAGTGTGGTAATGGGTTACTAAATAATATATGAATACGTAACCACCTGTAAATATTTATGTGTAACTCCCACATCCGGGTACATAGGACAATATAAGTGGTTTCGATTTAAAGGTCAACTACTCTTCTTCGATATACTATCAACATTTTGGGTCTATGTCCTTCAGGAGTAAATATATACGCTATAGAAGACAAATTTTGTAATTTTTCACACAAAAGTCAGGGTCCATTTGACCCGCTAAATATTGACCGATCTTTATCAAAACAGGCATGCTTTTTCTTTGGCCAAATCCCCTTCTCCTTGTAAAAATTCGCGATGTTTGGGCCATAATTGCGGCCTCTGGAGCGACCAGAAAATCAGACAAAAATAAAGTTTTTGGTCCATTTCACCCCCTAAATATTAACCGATCTTTACCGAAAACAATAGGGGTCTTCATTGGCCATAAGCCATCCTACATGCAAAATTTCGTGAAGATTGGTCCATAAATGTGGCCTGTATCGTGTTTACAAATTATAATGGACAGACGGAGGGACGGACACACATGTCTAGATCGACTCAGCTAGTCGAGATATGACTTAAAGGTGGGTCTAGGACCAATATTTCGCGGCGTTACAAACTTTTGGGGCTGCACAAAGCTATAATACCCTGACAACATAGTTGTGTAGGGTATAAAAATATATGGTTTGGAATAGAACAAAAATTGTGTAATGCTTTAGCACCGAATCCACTTAGTTGGGCAAATTAAATGTTAGCTTGAAACTCGAGAAGCATCAAAAGAGCTCGACAACACAGCCAAGTACCGTCAGCCTGGTCTAATCGCACGGTATATCACACTAGCAAAGTGCCCGCTACTTCGTATGAGGAAAGGGAATAACAAAAATTCATATGGAAATCGTGAATACTGTATAATTTGTTGTACATCTAATATCAAGTTTATTACCATTTAGTACTCTTCATACACATAAACTCTATTTTTCGAAATCTCTTTCTTATTTCCATTACAAAAAAATAGGTCAGAATTCCAATTATATATTTCAGCAAATTCGTACAAGTTCCACATTATTTTCATTTAGCACTTTTCGAACACATAAGTACACATTTTCAACACTACCTTCATACCATCACCACCACTAAATTTAGTACCAGTTAGTACCAAAAACCCTTTGGCACTTCTTTCTAACTCTCCGTCAGTGACCCACATTTTAAATTTTAGGTTTCCAGCTCTCCGTTACCCAAATCCAAATTGTTTCAAATTTTGTGAATTTTCTATTCTATTTACTATTTGTTGTTTCCATAGCTTGTTTCAATAGCTTGTAGTATTCATCAATAATCTTAATTCCAAATCTCAGGATTCAACCAAATCCAAATTGTTTCCAAATTTGGAATCATTTAGTACTTTTCAGACTCCTAAGTAAGAATTTCTAAAACTACATCAATCCTACACTCTAACAGTAATCTTATTTTCACCAAAGTCCAACTTGTACAAAATTTAGTACTTTTCGTACCAGTATTATATCAGATTTGATACCATTCTGTACGTTTTGTACCCGTATTCCAAACCTATCTCAATATTCCAAACCTCCGTTCGATTATTAATCGTAAGTGCAAATTCCAGCTCTGCCTATTCACCAAATTGTACCAGATTTGGTACCATTCTGCACTTTTCCTACACTCCCACGGTAAGCTATGTTGCCACTTTCTGGATTCGAGTTCTACTCGTTCACCAAAGTCAGAATTGTACCAAAGTTTGTGCCTTTCGTACCCATATCTACGAATTTCCAAAACTACCTCAGTCATGCACTCCAATAATAACCTTAAGTCCATATTTAAGGATTCCAGCTCTATCAGTTTACCAACATCTAAATTGTACCAAAATTTAGTACCATTTACTTTTCGTAGACGTAAGTACGAATTTCTAAAACTTCCTCAATTCCACACTCCAACAGTAATATTAATCATAAATGTCATGAGCCCAGCCATAGATCCACATTGTACCATATTTAGTACTTTTCGTACACTATCGAATTTCCAACACCATCTCAATCCTGTACTCTAACAGTAATTTTATTTTCAAATTTACGTTTTCCATCTCTATCCGTTCACTCAAATCTAAATTGTACTAAACTTAGTACCATTTCGTACACATAATGGCGAATTTTCAAAACTACTGATATATCTCAATCCTGCACTCCAAATGTAATATTAATTCAAAATTTCAGGATCTCAGCCCTATCAGTTTACACAAAATCAAATTGGAAACTATTTGGTACTATTTAGTTGTTTTTGTTTCTATAATTAAGAATTTCCTAAACTACGTCAATCCTACACTCCAAAAGTAATTTTAATACCAAAATTCTGCAGTCCAGCTCTATCCGTTCACACATAAAGTTCTATCAAATATAATACCAATTAGTACACATAAGTACTATGCTTCCATATCTCAATTCTATATTCCAACAGCAACCATTATTCCAAATTGTAGGTTCACCCAAATACAAATTGTACCAAATCTAGTGCCGTTTAGTACTTTTCGTGCACATAAATACGAATTTTCAAAGATGTCTCTATAGCTCAATCTTCCTCTCAAGCAAAATCCAAATTGTACTAAATTTAGTTCCATACAGTACTTTTCGTACCAATAAGTTCGAATTTGCTAAACTACACAACTACCCTACACAACTATGTTGTCAGGGTATTATAGCTTTGTGCAGCCCCAAGAGTTTTTAACGCCGCGAAATATTGGTCCTAGACCCACCTTTAAGTATACCGATCGTCACATCTCGACTAGCTGAGTCGATATACACATGTGTGTCCGTCCGTTCGTCTGACCATTATAATTTGTAAACACGATACAGGCCACAGTTATGGACCAATCTTCACGAAATTTTACATGTAGGATGGGTTCTGGCCAATGAAGACCCCTATTGTTTTTGGTAAAGATCAGTTAATATTTAGTCCGTTTTTCTGGTCGCTCCGGAGGCCGCAATTATGACCCGAACATCGCGAAATTTTACATGGAGTAGGGGATCGGGGCCAAAGAATAAGCATGCCTGTTTTGATAAGGATTTGTCAATATTTAGCGTGTCAAATGGACCCTGATTTTTGTGTGAAAAATTACAAAATTTGTATTCTATGGCGTATATATATGGTCGTATGTACTCAGATGTGGGAGTTACACTTAAATACTTACGTACTGAGATATTATTTAGTAACCCATTACCACACTAAATGGCGGAAAATAGCGCTAATCGCTTTGAAATTTTCTATGAAGTTCCAGGTATGGTCAAGGACAACGCTTATAACTTTCGGTGATGATCAGATAATAATTTTGGGATGAAGTGGACCGAAAACTTATTTTTTGTGTTTTCTTTTTCGAGCCGATCTATAGGCCACAATTTAAAACCCAACATCACAACATAACTCACGGTAAGGAGAATCTGGACAAGTACAGCCCTCGTCTACAGATTATTAGAAATTTGCAAATATCGCGAAATATTGCACAAACTCAGAATATAGAACCACAGAAAGTTAGATTTTCGTGGAAGTTGTGTAGGGTATCATATGGTCGGCCCCGTCCGACTATACTGCTCGTTTTAATTCCCAGTTTGAGGACTCCAGCTCTATCTGATCACTTACTCCAACTTGCACCAAATTTAGTACCATTTAGTACTTTTCGTGCACATAAGTATCATTTTCAGGATTCTATCTCCAAACACTCAACGAAATACAAATAGTACCAAATTTAATACCATTTTGTACTTTTCATATACATAAGTACGAATTTCTTAAACCATTAACATACATCAACACCACTTCCCAACCTGTACTTCATATAAAATTTCAAGATTCCAACTATATAATAATACAATATATATAAATTGTATATAAATATTCAATTAGAATTCAATTTAGTAAAGTTTTGTACTTTTCGTACACTAATACGTCGAATTTAAAAAAAAAAAAAAACTCTTTTGTACATCTTTCTAACTGTCCATCAGTGACCCACATTTCAAATTTCGGAATTCTAGCTCTTCCGTTCGCCTAATAAAAAGGGTACCATATTTGGTATATTTTAGTACTCTTCTATTTCCAATTTCCAAAAAAAAAAAAAACAGCCTTATCTCACGCCTACACACCAACAACAACCCACACTCAAATTTTCAAGCATCTAGCTTCAGCCGTTTCGTCTGGCGATGATCTTTCACTCACTCACTTAACACTAAGCTCTTCTATATATTAAGATAAAATTGGTTGACCTTTAGCCAACCACTCCTCTTGGATATATTATCAGCGTCTTGGGTCTATGTCCTTCAGGAGTAAAAATATACGCCATAGAATATAAATTTTATAATTTTTTACACAAAAGTCTGGGTCCGTTTGACTCGCTAAATATATAGCGATCTTCATCAACATAATAATGCTTATTCTTTGGCCTTCCTCGGAGAAAAAATTCTTGGTGTTCGCGTCATAATTGTGGCCTCTGGAGCGACCAAAAAAAAAAAATCAAGTTCTTGGTCCATTTCATCCCAATACCCTGACATCATAGTTATGTAGGTTATAATGATAATCGGTCGATATTTAGTGGATAAGGCTTTCAAATAGGGCAATGTAAGGTAGCTAAGGTCGTGATACCATTATGGAACATTGTCGGAATAACTTTTCAAATTAGGGATATTATAATTTAGTTCACATCCTGAAATTTATAAATTATTGGATTGTGAAATTAACTACTACACTACTATTATAATGATGTTGATGTTTAAAAACATACAATTCGAAGATGAAGTTGGTGCGGATTTTCATTCTCCTCCCAAAAAAACTCCAACATCACAAAGAGCAAAGTAACAACAACAAATACTCTAACTCCTGGCAAAAGACGACAATAACAAACAACAAAACCAGCTGCTGGTTTGAGGGGCATTTTACGCCATTTTGTGTGCGTTCGCTGTGGCCTTCAGCTTTTGTTTGCCTTAGTTTATTCGCCAATTTCACCCAAAAGCCCCAAAACACCGATACCAATGCCAACACCCGCCATCAACATCTTTTCTCTTCTCAACCGCACAAAACGTTTCACTAGCCAATGTTGCGAGTTTTAGAGTTTTGTCGGTTGTTTGCCAAAGTAAAATGTGCGAAAGACTGGTTAAAATGGTTGGCGAGTAGTATGGACGTAGTGCTAGGCTCATACACATATGTGCGTGTATATAAATACGTATAGTGTATATATTTGTTATTTTTGCTCTTATGTGTGTTTAAGTGTATGTATAGAAGTTTGTATGTATGTTTGTTGTGAGTTTCATTTTCATTTTGCAATTTCATTAAATTCCAACATCCGCCATAAATCTTCCTCTTTTCCTGGTGACTGCCACACATTGTAGTAGCATCACAACAAAATACCACCGAATACAACAACAAAGACGAAATGTTTTATCAGAGAATTCGATGGGTATGCTAAACCACCTTTGTTTGTTAGATTTGAAGACAAAAGGAGTTGTATGGTGCAACTGAGAGTTGGGTATGGTGCAACTGGAAATGGAAAGTTTGTCAAACATGTCAACGAAAGAGTTCCAAATAAAGCAGCTATAATTAGTCTCATAGACAAGGTGATCGGCGGGTCCACAATCAATAGTTGAAGATGTTATAAACATATGGACCAGAAGGAACCTACAGTCCTTCTAGGTTATAATTAAAATTATAATCGTTGTTTTACAGAACTAGGCTAACTTTCAACTATGAAAAAATTGTAGAACATGCCATCTACCCACTTATTTACAGAATAAACAACTAATGAGCTAATCTAATGAGCTAACGTGTTTCTCGATATCTTAAAATAATAGACAAAATGGCCATCAAAGTCCATTCTTATTTGTAGATGTTGTTGCTGCCATTCTGTCTTTATGTTTCTCTATGACATAAATACCATTATCGTACCAGAGAACACTCATCCCACAAAAATTAAAAACAAAAGGAAAAACCAACAAACTGGTCAAATGGGAATAATATGTGTCTAGAACCACTCGAACACCGAACAAGCTACAGAGAAAGGCAACAGCAAGAAGGACAGAAAAAAAACTTTAGACACTAAATGGTAATTAAGTGTTAAATAAACAACATCAATTACGAAAACTAGCACATACTCACCAGATGGAAGGACACACGCAACCACACACACACACACAAGCACACATTCGAGAAGTCGTCCTCTGAAAAAAGAGAGAAAAGAGAAGATGGAGGTTATGGAATATTTAAGAAAATAAAATAAGTAATAAAAATAACAGTAAACATGGACTGAAGTAAATAAATTATAAACTCAATCATTTTGAAGTAAAACAGGATGCAAGGAAATACTTTAATTTTCAGTTAAATGAATTTAAGAGAATTTTGGAATTTTGTGATATATATTTGTTTAATTTCGTTGATTATATTAAAGAAGCGATTTTACAGTCATAATCAGAATATAATAAGGAATTGTTCTTACAATTGTTTTATTTTATTTACTAGCATATGCCCGCAATTTCGTTAGCGAATGTAGGAAATATTCAAACATGTATTAACATATTATTTTATTTTCACAGTAAACGGCATATGTCAGAAAAAACAATCCACACATTAATATCGACCATAAATTAAATTTGAGTACCATTTAGTACCAAATTTCATGATTCGAGCTCTAAAGGTTCACCCAAATCCAAATTTTACCAAATTTTCCATTTAGCACATTATTTCCATAAGTACCCTCCTCAACCATCTAACTAAACTTCCTGTATACCCCGATCCTACACCCCCACAATGATTCCAACTCTATTAATTCACCCGCAATTAAAATTTTACCAAATTTAGTAGTAGAATTTCCAAAACTTCCTACATACCCCAATCCTACACCCCCACAGTGATCCTAAATCGAAGTTTCAGGATTCCAACTTTATCGGTTGACCCACAATCCAAATTGTACCACATTTAGTACACAGTCGTACGA
This sequence comes from Musca vetustissima, assembly GCF_032173495.1. NCBI lineage: Eukaryota > Metazoa > Arthropoda > Insecta > Diptera > Muscidae > Musca > Musca vetustissima. Next base: position 37,165 of record NW_026886920.1, read on the forward strand.
ATTTCCAAAATGTCCTACTTAACCCAAACAAACACCCCCACAGTGATCCTAAATCTAAGTTTCAGGATTCCAACTCTACCGGTTCACCCAGAATTCAAATTGTACCAAATTTGTTACACATTAGTACAAATTTCCAAAATACCTCAATCATACACCACACAGTCATCCTAAGTCCATGTTTCAGGATTCAAACTCTATCGGTTCACCCACAATACAAATTGTAACACAGTAGTAGGAATTTCAAAAACTTCCAACTTAACCCAAACCAAGCCCCCAAAGTGATCCTAAATCCATTTTCAGGATTCAAACACTATCAGTTCACTCACAATTCAAATTGTACCAAATTTAGTACACAGTAATAACAATTTCCAAAACATTCTACATAACCCAATCCTACACCCCCACAGTGATCCCAAATCCAAGTTTCAGTATTCCAACTCTATCGGTTCACTCACAATTCACCCAAATCCAAACTGTACCGATTATAGTACGATTTAGTACTTTTCGTACACATAAGTAACAAATTTCCAAAACTACGTTCATATCCTAATCCTACACTCCGACGGTAATTTTAATTTCATATTCCAGGATTCCAGCTCGATTTGTATTTCCAAATTAAATTTGTACCAAAAACCATCTCCTTAAATGGACCATTCTTCTCAACCTTAATTCACACTCCAAATTTCATGTTTTTAACACTATCCGTTCACATGCTACAGAACTGTACCAAATTTGGTACATTTTCGTACTTTTCGGATATTTATAGTTAGAATTTTCAAAAACCCTTTGGTACATCTATCTTACACTCCATAAACGACCACAAAACCAAATTTCAGAGTTCTAGCTCCACCGGCTCGCCAAATACAAATGGTATCACATTTAGTACTTTTCGTACCGTTCTCGCACGAATTTCGAAAAACCCAGCCTTATCTGTCACATTTGGACCAAGAGTGACCCTCTCCAAAAAATTTCAAGATTCTAGCTTCAGCAGTTTCGTCTGGGCGTTGATGAATCGTTAAATCAGTCAGTCAGTCACTTTACTCTTTTATTAGTATAGATTACGACTTGTGGGATTTCAGAATAATAATAAGTAAAAACTTCGTTAAGATAGGTCGAACGATCTTTTATATGCTCCAGCATGAGAAGGATATTTAAAATACCTAAAACCGGACTTTTATGTATCGGATATGCAGTGGAAAATTGCTGCTATAGACACTCTGAATGGAATATAGGGCTAGGGTCTTGAACTTACCGAAAACCACCCGATACCTTTGTATGTGGGATATGTTGAAACATGGACTTATATTACAAATTTTCTATAAAGAACTTGTTTACATAACAACGCTACGGAATGCCAAATAACAGCCACTTCAGTTCAAAAATATGCCTAAAATGTTCCTACAATCTTCTTCAAGGGAATGATATTGGTTTTTTTAAGTAAAAAAATTGCCTTATATTGCGAACCAAAATGTATAATTACAGTCAATTCTGTTGAAAAACGGGCCCAAAATCCTTAAAATGGCGAAAATTTAAGCGATATTGGTAATTTTTGGTAAGGCGATTCTCTACTCAATAAGAACCCAAAATACTAAATTACAGCCAATTTGATTTAATAACGTGTCCACACTCCATAAGACCACAAATTGGAAGGTACCCTTATATGCAGGTCAAGATTGAAATATGTTGGTAAGAAGATTTGCTACCTAATGGGAATGTAAACAACCATTATACCCAAAATGGGCGGATACTGTAATATGGGAGCATCTTACTTACTTAGCTGGCTTGTGACAGAACATTTGCTCCATAAACCGAGCTTAAAAAAGATTTCCAACTGCGTCGGTCTTTTGCGCATCTTCTCCAATGTGAAAGACCGGGTCTTTCCATCTAATTCGTGGCCTTCCCCTACGGGAGCCATCAGTAGGGTCGCTTTTATATGCCTTTTGAGCTGGGGCATTAACATTCATTCGCTGGGGCATTAACATTCAACATGGTCGATATTCACCATCGACGCAGATCGGCCCGTAGATCTTTCGGAGCATTTTTCCCTCAAACACCCCAAGTGCTGCCTGCGCAAGTATCCATGACTCAGACCATATAACAGCATGATTAGTATCAGCGTCTTGTAAAGTGTCTGTTTGGTGTGGCCCACCTCCCGCCAGACCTTGTTTCTAAACTGCTTACTTAGACCATAGTAGCATCTGCTGGTCAACACTATCCTTCTCCGAATTTCAAAATTGATGCCATTCATTTTTTATATGGCGGTACCAAGGTATATAAAATCGTTCACTACCGCGAAGCTGTAGTTTTCATGTTCCACAGTTTGTCCGAGTCTACTGGACGACTTGCCCGTTGATAATACCACCAGCTTGGTCTTCTCGCCGTTTACTGCCAGACCCACTTCGGCAAACTCCTTCTCAATTTTTCAAAGGTGGCTGTTATCGCTCTCAATGTTCGCTCCATTATGTCGATGTCATCGACGTAGGCGAGTAGCATGTGTTGTTTGATATACAGAGTGTCATTTTTGTTCACATTTGCATCTCGTATGAGTTTTTCCAGCAAGATTTAAAAAGATGACACGACAAACTGTCACATTGTCTGAATACTCGTTCGGTATTGAGGGGCTCAGAGAGGTCCTTTCCGACTTTAAGTGCTTTAAGTGCCTTGTACCACTTAATGTTATCCTGCATAGCCATATTAATTTTACAGGAATGCCGAACGCAGACGTGACTTTAAACACGTCTGATCGGATAGAGCTGTCGTATGCGGCTTTATAGTCGAGGAATAGATGCAATGTGTATATGTATTTTTCGTAGGTCTTTTCCAGGATTTGGCGCAGAGTGAAAATCTGATCAATGGTGGCTTAGCTAGGTCCGAAGCCGCATTGGTATGGCCTGATAATGTCTTTGATCATTGGCTTCAGTAGTTCACACAGCACGATGGATACCGCTATATATGCGATGTGAAGGAAACTTATTACTCTATAGTTGTCTTGTCTCCTTTTTTGTGCCCGGATCATTGGGCGTGCTTTCCTCTAGGAAACCTGTACTAATTAGCTGATCTGCATCTGACCACCGGCCTTGAATATTTCAGCTGGTAATCCATCGGCATCTTCTTCTGCTGTACTCTTCATTGATTGATATTCTGGCCTCATACATAGGTAGTATACACTCTATACCGTTTCTCTTATTGGTTCTGGGGTATCTTCTTCACCGCCACTATTTGATACCAGAAGCATTTCGAAATGTTCCTTCCAGAGTTCGAATTTTGCTACGCTCCTCGTATCGATCGATCGTCTATAATACTGGATGAATGCCTTCCGTCTATCACAACATGATTGATTTGATTTCTCGTTTTTTGATCAGGAGAAATCCATGTGGCCTTGTTTATATCGAGAGTTTAAAACCACACTTATTCCAAATTTGTACTAATTTCTCCCACAATATGTTTTTTTAGAAGGATGGTACCAAAGACAATTAATCAAGAAATTCTAAGCCGACTGTTTAAAAAAATTAATATGGGGAATGTCGTCCCACCTAGTAGGTTGCTTCCCGGGTGAGGGTCCATTTAACAGTTGACGCTAAATATTGATCGATTTTTATCAAAACAGGCATGCTTATTCTTTCTTTGTGTGAAGTTGGGGTCATAATTGCGGCCTCTGTAGCGACCAGAAAAACTGACAAAAATTCAGTACATGGTCCATTTCATCCCTTAAATTTTTAAAGGATCATTTCCAAAAACAATAGGGGTCTTCTCTGGCCAGAACCGGTCCTGTCTCATGCAAAATTGGTACAGGCCGCAGTTATGGGTCCTCAATTGTAATCCTGATAAATATTTAATATACGCATTAATATAACCACTTCTATAGTCAAGATGACCGAAAGACGAAGAAGAAGTCCAAGAATATAACCCTGATAAAAATTCAAAAATATTTCAAAAATGAATTGTAGCAATTTAAAACCAGTAAGGAAAGTAGTAAAGTCGGACTGGGCCAACTATATGATACCCTTCACCACTTTGGGTATATTCTACATATGTATCCTAACAGACGTAGCGTGTTTGTTATATATCTATATCTGAACCGATTTCAGGGAAACTTGCCAGAGACTAATTTATAAAACATTAGTACGTTGTGTCAATCGGTCTAGCTATGTATCTTTTCATAAAGCTTAGCAACATCATTCTAGACTTAATTCAGTACCCTATACCAAAATTCGTGCAAATCGAAAGATATACAGGGACTTTGGTACACCAATTACGTAAAAACGGACGGAAATATATATGGGAGCTACTTCTAAATCTGAACCGATTTTAACGAAACTTAGCACACGTCATTCTAGACTTAATTCAGTACGCTATGACAAATATCGTGGAAATCGAATGATTTTCAGAGATTTTGGTGCACCAATTAGGGTCTTTGACAGAGATGGTCCGTCGGAAACAGTGACGTAAATGACCTACATATCCGACGTATAATACATACGTCAGAAACGTCGGAAACCTACTCAAAACCATTAGGTTTTTGACAAAATAGCTGTTTCCTTTAATAAATTTTCAAATTACGTATGCTTTACTCAAGTCCATATCCAATTTCAAAATGTTCATCTCCAAAAAGTTTGGAATTGTTTATCAGTTCCAGTAAGGAATAGTCAGATATATATAAAAATGATATATATTCTACAAAATACCTATATATGGTAATGATGTTCAAATAAATGACGTTTACTACATTTATTACATTTTATACAGGTATATGACGTTTTCGACGTTTACACCTTTATGACAGTCGAAAACCTAAAAATTTGTCGCACGGACCATCCCTGGTCTTTGATGCAATTACCTTAAATGTGATAAATATATATATGGGAGCTATATCAAAATCTGAACCGATTTTCACAAATTCTAGACCTAATTCAGTACGCTATGCCAAATTTCGTGCAAATCGAAATGTATATAAGGACTTTGGTAAACAATATACCTTAAATCGGACGAAAATATATATGGGAGCTATATCTAAATCTGAATCGATTTTCTCGAAACTTTGCACACATCATTCTAGACTTAATTCAGTACGCTATGCCAAATTTCGTGCAAATCGAAAGATATATAGGGACTTTGGTACACCATTTACCCTAAATCGGACGAAAATATATATGGGAGCTATAACTAAATCAGAACCGATTTTTCTTAATTTCAATAGGGTTCGTCCTTGGGCCAAATAAGTGAGCTGTGCCAAATTTCATCCACATCGGATAATAAATGCGACCTGTACTGTGTTCACAAAAATACATGGACGGACAGACGGACAGATGGACATGCGTAAATCGACTCAGAAAGTGATTCTATGCATATTCTCAAAAGGAACCATGGGTCTATCTCGATTCATTTTGCCTGTTACAAACATATGCACAAGGACATAATATCTGTACCACAGTGTGGTGAAGGTATAAATAGTATTATTATTAGAATAGTTTTCAAGATGCATTTAATACACGATTATATTCAATTATTCATAAAAATTTCTTAGACTGCAATGCTGATAAATAAAGTCTTCAAAGCCTATCAAGCCTTAAATATATTTATTTTAAAATTTACGACGACAGTAGTGACAAGCTTTCAAAAATATTTATTTAAACATTTTCAACCAAAAAAAATCTTTAAAACATTCTTCAAAAATATCCACTTCATTGATAAGCCTAAGAAAATAAGTTTTAAAATAATCCCAATATACTTTACAAAATGTTTGAATATGTTCCTGATAATCCTTTCAAAAATAATTTTCCGACTATAGTTCCAATATGCCTTCAAATGTAAGTTTGAATATTTTTTGCTTATAGCTCTGTTATGCTTTCAAAAATATTTAAAGAATTCACGATTATAGACCAAATAGACTTAAAAATTTTTGCTAATATAGTCATTCTATGCGTTGAAACAATAATAATAAAAAAATTGTCCGATAAGCATTCAAAAATATTCTTTAATTCATAAAATTGTGTAAATATCTTATTGTCTCAAATTATATTTTGGGTAATATTTAATTGTCTTTATGGTCATGTAAACAAAATTTTGAAATGTGTGTGTGAGAGTATGTCCTTATGTATGTTGAGAGTAAATAACTTGAATTCTCTACATATTCTGTTGGTCCTGCTATAATGAGTTTTTTTTACATAAGATACAATAAACATATTGTTTGTTGGTATGTTAACCTTCTTTGCTTGGAAGTTATAATAAGTTGTGTGTACCACACACATGTATAAGTTGAAATGAGTTTGTGTGTGTGTTTGTTGTGGTCCCATAATTATATATTCGTAATTGTAACCGCAATGGCAATCTTTTGGCTCGTTTGTTGATTGTTTTACGACACCGTGAGGGCTCATTTTCTTCGTATTGGATGAAGATAACCGAAACGCAAAGGCAACAACAAGTAATTGGGGAAGTTTATTTTTTTCGGCAGTATGCTACTAGTATACTGTAGTAGTTCAAGAGCAACAACTTCACAAAAACGTAATAATATTTAACCTATAATAATCAGAGTATATGAGGGAGTTTGTATACTTAAGAGTGTTTCTTATTGCTGTTATAGTTAATTTTATGTGTGGTATAAAATATTAAAGTTGAGGACATTGAGAGACCTTTAAAAAATGTTTTTGCATAATTTTTATAATAACATCGAATGTATAAAAAAGGGAAGAGAGGATATATTAACAAATTATGGTGTCGGTTTTTAGAATTTTTGAAAGGTAAAATATAGCAGAAAGAAATGCAATGTCATGAAATTTAAAGTTTCTTATACGACAAGTATGGCCTTTTGTTGATACATGAAGAAATATTTTTGCAAAGTCTACTCATTTTGTTGATACTTGACAAATTATTTTTAAAAATCTACGCCTTTTGTTTTCGAAATATTAATTACAGGCGAAATTTTATGAATACGGATCGGAATTCGATATATGGTGTCGTATGAGTAATTACGACATTACTTGTTCATTGACAATAATATTACTTATACGACCGATGTTAGTATATTTATGTGTTATTTTTTATACCCTACACAACTATGTTCTCAGGGTATTATAGCTTTGTGCAGCGCCAAAAGTTTGTAACGCCGCGAAATATTGGTCCTAAACCCACCTTTAAGTATACCGATCGTCATATCTCGACCAGCTGAGGCGATCTAGACATGTGTGTCCGTCCGTCCGTCTACCCATTATATACAGGCCCGGTTATGGACCAATCTTCACGAAATTTTGCATGTAGGACCGGTTCTGGCCAATGAAGACCCCTATTGTTTTTGGTAGTGATCGGTTAATTTTTGGGGGATGAAATGGACCAAATACTTAATTTTTGCCGGTTTTCTGATCCCTCCACAGGTCGCAATCCCTCCACATGTCGCTTAAACATAGCAAATTTGTACATGGAGAAGGGGATCGGGTCAAAGAATAAGCATGCCTGTTTTGATAAAGATCGGTCAATATTTAGAGGGTCAAATGGACCTGACTTTTGTGTGAAAAATGACAAAATTTGTATTCTATGGCGTAAAATATTTACGGCTGAAGGACATAGAGCCGATAAGTTGATAGCATATTCAAGTAGAGTGGTTGACCTTTAAATTGATACCAAATATGTTGTCATATGTACCCGGATGTGGGAGTTACACGAAAATATTTACAGGTGCTTACGTATTCATATATTATTTAGTAAACCATTACCACATTAGATGGCGCGGATCGCTTTGAAATGTTCCATGAGAATCCAGCTATGGTCAAGAACAACGCCTATAATTTTCGATGATGATCAGATACTGATTTTATGATGAAGTGGACGGAATACTTATTTTGTTGCGTTTTTTCGATTCGGTCTATAGACCACAATTGAAAGCCGAACATTACAACACAACCCACGGTGAAGGGAATCTGGACAACTAATAATAATATTTGTTGACCTCTAGTCGGTCAAGAGGGTGCAAATATCGCGAAGTATTGCCCAAGCTCAGAATGTAGTACCACAGAAAGTTAGATTTTCGTGGAAGTTGTGTAGGGTATCATATGTCCGGCCCCGTCTGACTATACTGCTCCGCTAACTGGTTTATTTTTATACCTTTTACCACACTGTGGTACAGGGTATTATGTCTTTGTGCATAGGTTTGTAACAGGCAAAAGGAAACGAGATAGACACATGGTTCCTTTTGAGAATATCTATAGAATCACTTTCTGAGTGGATTTACGCATGGCCGTCCGTCTGTCCGTCCATGTATTTTTGTGAACAATGTACATATCGCATTTATGATCCGATTTGGATGAAATTTGGCCATTGAAATTGGGGAAAATCGGTTCAGATTTAGATATAGCTCCCATATATATTTTCGTCCGATTTAATGTAAATGGTGTACCAAAGTCCCTATATATCTTTCGATTTGCACGAAATTTGGCACAGCGTAATGAATTAGGCCTAGAATGATGTGTGTTAAGTTTCCTGAAAATCGGTCCAGATTTAGATATAGCTCCCATATATATTTTCGTATTTTGGACCACCAAAGTCCCTATATATCTTTCGATTTGCACGAAACTTTACACAGCGTAATGAATATGGTCTAGAATGATGTGTGTTAAGTTTCCTGAAATTCGGTTCAGATTTAGATATAGCTCCCACATATATTCTCGTCCGATTTTAGGCATATAGTGGACCAAAGCCTCTATATATCCTTCGATTTGCACGTAATTTGGCATAGCGTACTAAATGAAGTCTGGAGTGATGTGTGTTAAGTTTCGAGAAAATCGGTTCAGATTTAGATATAGCTCCCATATATATTTTCGTCCGATTTGATGTAAATGGTCCACTAAATGCCCTATATACTTCGATTTGCACGAAATTTGGCACAGCGTACTGAATTAATTCTAGAACGATGTGTGTTAAATTTCGTGAAAATTGGTACAGATTTAGATATAGCTCCCATATATATTTTTGTCCGATATTAGCTAAATAGTGCACCAAAGTCCCTATATATCCTTCGATTTGCACGAAATTTGGCATAACATTCTAAATTAAGCCTAGAACGATGTGTGTTAAATTTCGTGAAAATCGGTGCAGATTTAGATATAGCTCCCATATATATTTTCGTCCGATTTTAGGTAAATAGTGCAGCAAACATACTGAAATAAGTGTAACCTAACATGTGACAAGTTTCGATGAAATCGGTTTAGCTTTCGATATTTTGCTTAAAATTTATTTACATAAGCAACTCTATATCTGACCAAATTTTAGTATAGGTTGCGGAATGAAATGTTTAATTTAATGTTAATGGTCCTTCAAAAATGCTACGTCTGTTAAGATTCCATCTGTTGAATATACCCAAAGTGGTGAAGGGTATCATATAGTCGGCCCCGTCCGACATTACTACTGTCCTTCCTGGTTTTGTATAATTTTTATAATATCATCAAATTTATAAAAAAGGGAAGAGAGGATATTTTAACAAATTATTTTTAGAATTTTTGAAAGGTAAATAATTGTGTGTGTAGATACTCGAAAAAAAATATTTTTAAAAAATCTACGCTTATTGCTGGTCCTTGAATAATTATAAAAAAAACCGCTTATTGTTGGTCCTCGAAAAATTAACTGATTGGTAAAATTATATGAATATGGATCAGAATTCGAGGCATGGTGTCGTATGAGAATTATCATTACATTATCATGTTCATTGACAAAATACTACTTATACGACCTATGATCGGAATCATATTTAATGTGTTAGTTTTTTAATAAGAAAATTGATATACGATAAAAAATTCCAATTATTCCCCCTACAACAGCACCGCCATTAATAATATAAATTTATTAATTTAAAATGTAATTCCAAATTGAAATTCCCATTAACAAGACATCATGTCCGCCTTAGAGAGACCACTGCCAGTTGTCAGTATTTTAATTTTAATTACCATTCTAAAATGAATCGAAGCAAACAAGGACAATGGACATCCGTAACACCCCGAACATGTTCATAGACAAAGCTTACGACAATTTTCCTCACTGACTATTGCCCTGCAAATATGTCTTTGGAGGCAAAAACCAATTGAATCGATTCGGAAAATATGGGTGTAGCTAGCCATCTCAATCCACATCCACATTAAACATGCCATACATTGGCGGGGGCAAGGGCGACGTCGTATCGATGCGAATAGAGTCGAGAATTTACAATTTAATTTCAATGTCTTATTTTACAATGAACTCATCAATAAGGGTGTGTGTACACAGAAGTGTCATCTTTTTGACATTTCAATTAGAGTTTAATCAGAGTTTATTGTTTCGCAGCTGAAGTAGAGGGGCGGGGAAGGGTGGAGACCAAACACACACATAAATGAACAACAACTGGGTGGCTTCAAAGTGGACAATGAACATCGTTTTACCTTCCGAGACATTTAAGGTCATCCACGGGACAGACGCCCACACACCTACACCTAGGTGACACCCAACTGGGGACATCATTTCAAGAAACATAAAGTGTGGACCCACCCTTTACCACTACAAATGATTAAAAGAGCAAAACAGAGAAACTCTGTTTAAACTATTTGCAAATGTTTTATAAAACAAAGAATTTAAGGCCATGGACTTAAGTTTTTTTTACACCAAAAGGACTTTAGTAGTTTTAAGAAAATTTCCCTAGTCTATCATAATTGCAAGGGACCTTTCAAAACAGGTAAGCGATTTGTTATTATTGCCTTGCGGTCGCTTAGGACCGTCAAACAATGACCGAAGGAGCATACAAACACACACACACTTACGAACACCAGTTTCCATTTAACTTCCCATAAAAAAACAAGGAAATACATTTCAGGGAATAAACGGGCATAATCGACCTCAGCTGTTTTAGAAAGCCGTTTACTTATTAAACTAAAATCCTTGGTTCGCTGCAATTCGTTTGGGCCGCTGCCTTTTCTCGGTGTGTTGGTTCGTTCGCTGTTGTTGTTGTCGTTGGGGTATGTTCACCGGTTTGTTAACAAGAACATAAAAAAGAACGGCACAGAAAGGAGTAGAAGTGGCTGCTGTATTACTCGAAGGATTTTACAAAATATGTGAAGCAGGATAGATGGCAGGGGCGTGAGTGTAGAGGGGACCTTCAAGGACCAACACAAGGCGTGGATTTTTTAAAGAATATTTTTTCAAGGACCAACACAAGGCGTGGATTTTTTAAAGAATATTTTTTCAAGGACCAACACAAGGCGTGGATTTTTTAAAGAATATTTTTTCAAGGACCAACACAAGGCGTGGATTTTTTAAAGAATATTTTTTAGGGACTATCAAAGGCGTAGATTCTAGAAAGAATATTTTTTTAGGGATTATCAAAAGGCGTAGATTCTATAAAGAATATTTTTTAGGGATTATCAAAAGGCGTAGATTCTATAAAGAATATTTTTTTTCGAAGGATTTTTCAAAATATGTGAAGCAGGATAGATGGCAGGGGCGTGAGTGTAGAGGGGACCTTCAAGAACCAACACAAGGCGTGGATTTTTTAAAGAATATTTTTTCAAGGACCAACACAAGGCGTGAATATTTTTTCAAGGACCAACACAAGGCGTGGATTTTTTAAAGAATATTTTTTCAAGGACCAACACAAGGCGTGGATTTTTTAAAGAATATTTTTTAGGGACTATCAAAGGCGTAGATTCTATAAAGAATATTTTTTTAGGGACTATCAAAGGCGTAGATTGTTTAAAGAATATTTTTTAGGGATTATCAAAAGGCGTAGATTCTATAAAGAATATTTTTTAGGGATTATCAAAGGCGTAGATTCTATAAAGGATAGTTTTTTAGGGACTATCAAAGGCGAGGATAAATAATATTTTTTCAAGGACCAATACAAGGCGTGGATTTTTTAACGAATATTTTTTCAAGGGTTATACAAGGCGTGGATTTTTCAACGAATATTTTTTCAAGGGTTATTCAAGGCGTGGATTTTCAACGAATATTTTTTCAAGGGTTATACATGGTGTGGATTTTTTAAAAAAGGCGTGGGAGTGGCGTAGGGGATGATAGATACCAAGCAACTGCTCTGATTGGCTTTAACATGGCGAAGCCCAGGCTTATTTTGGTCCCTCTTTCATCTCAATTGTGAACACTGACCTCCCCGCGGTGCCATCTGGGAGCTATTTTCATCACCCGATGAAATAGTGAGCTAATATGTGTCGCGAGTTCACCCATAAAAAACCGAACCTACTATGAAAAAGCAAAGAAAAAGAAAACCAAACCCCCCTAATGTTGACGACCCCAGCAAATGTATAAAGGACCACGATCTGCGAATCTGCACTTGTAATATGCGCACGTTGTACAGAATAGGCGCAGTGTTCGCTTTGGCGGATGTACTCAAGAAGTACAAAGCCGATATTATTGCCTTACAGGAAATGCGATGGAAAGGGACTGGCGTAAGTAAATCAGATGATTATGCCCTGTGTTATAGCTGCCATGAAACGAGACATGAATTTGGCTACGGATTTATGGTTAACAGGAGAATAAAAGACCTTGCCTCCAGATTCACTCCAGTAGATGAGCGAATTGCTATAATCCGTATAAAAACGAAGTTCTTTTACATCAGTCTAATTTGCGCCCATGCTCCGACCGAAGATAAAGATGAACATACCAAGGACATATTTTACAAGCGCCTAGAAACATCATATGACCGTTGCCCTGGCCATGATATTAAAATTCTGCTAGGAGATTTTAATGCAAAAATCGGAAGGGAAAATATCTTTGGCCCCACCGTCGGAAAATTCAGCCTTCATGAAGAAACATCCGACAACGGCATGAGGTCGATTGACTTTGCGGCAGCAAAAACATGGTAGTTAGCAGCACCAGATTCAAGCATCTCGATATACACAAGGCCACTTGGATTTCTCCCGATCGAACAACGAGAAGGCATTCATCCCGTGTATTAGACGTTCGATCGATCCGAGGAGCGAATATCGATTCGGACCACTACCTTGTAGCAGCCAAAGTTCACACTCGTTTTAATGTTGCAGCAAAGGTGCGATCTAACACAACACGGAAACTCGACGTCGAAAAGCTGCAAACACAATAGGTAGCCGAGGCCTACTCCGCTCAACTTACCCACCGGGTTGACGAAAGCACTTCTTGTCCCGATAATAGTATAGAATCACAATGACAGAGAATTACCCATTCCCTACAAACTGCAGCAAAATCAACATTTGGGTACCAACAACCAAGAAACCCATGGTACGATCAGAAGTGTTGTAATGTTACTGATGTGACGCGGCGTATAGAGCAACCCTGCGGACAGTAGCAACACGTAATGCGATGGAGAACTATCGGGAGAAAAGGAGAGAGGAGAAACGTATTTTCAGAAAAAATCGAGATGTACAGGAGTCAGAATGAAGTCCGAAAATTATACCAACAGGTAAAACACCAAACAGAAGGCTTTGGTGCAGGCACATCCTCCTGTAGAGATGAAGACAGACAGCGTGCTGAGGATCTGGAACGAGCATTTTGAGACACTTATCCTATCAAATAGTAGCAGTGAAGTAGATACCCCAGAACCAATAATAGATGACGGTATAGAGTGTATACCACCAAGCCAATATGAAGTCAGAATAGCAATCCATCGGCTGAAGAATAATAAAGCAGCAGGTGCCAATGGGTTACAAGCCGAACTGTTCAAAATTGGTAGTCAGATGCTGGTAAGGAGCATGCACCAGCTAATTAGTACAATTTGGCTAGAGGAATGCATGTTCAATGATTGGAACCTCAGCATCCTGTGCCCCGTGCAGGAGAGAAGACGATATGTGCCAACTATAGAGGAATAAGTCTCCTTCCCATCGCATATAAAGTGCTATCCAGCGTACTGTGTGAACGACTGAAGCCAATGGTCAATGACATTATTGGACCATACCAATGTGGCTTCAGACCTGGAAAATCCACCATTGACCACCTGGAAAAAACCCACGAAAAACACACCGACACATTCACCTATTCATCGACTATAAAGCCGCATACGACAACTCTATCCGTTCAGAGGTATATAGGCCATGTCTGCGTTTGGCATTCCAGCAAAATTAATTCGGCTATGCAGGATAACTTTAACAGACAACAGTTAAAGTCGGAAAGGAAATCTCGGAGCCCTTTAATACCGAACGAGGATTCAGACAAGGTGAACACTTGTCGTGTGATCTTTTTAACATCCTGCTGGAAAAGGTCATACGAGAGGTAAAAGTGAACAGAAATGGCACCCTGTACATCAAACAACACATGTTACTCGCCTACACCGATGACATCGATATAATGGGTCGAACATTGCGTGCGGTAATAGCCACCTTTGAACAAATTGAGAAGGAGTCCGCAAAAATGGGTCTGGCAGTAAATGGCGAGAAGACCAAGCTGATGGTATCAACGCGCAAGACGTCCAGTAGACTCGGACCAACTGTGGAACTTGAGAACTACAGCTTCGAGGTAGTCAAAGTTTTGATATACCTTGGTACCGCCATAAATCAAACGAATGACATCAGTTTTGAGATTCGGAGAATGATAGTGATGGTCAACCGATGCTACTATGGTCTGAGCAAACAACTCAAAAGCAAGGCCACCTCCCGCCAGACCAAACTCACACTCTACAAGACGCTGTTACCACCCGTGCTGTTATATGGATCTGAAGCATGGGTATTGGCGCAAGCAGATGAGGCAGCTCTTGGAGTGATTAAGAGAAAAATTCTCCGAAAGATCTATGGGCCGATCTGCGTTGGCGGAGAATATCGCCGTCGAATGAACCATGAGTTGTACTAGCTATTCTCGGATATCGACGTAGTGAGTTGCAGCGATTACGTTGGCTAGGTCATGTTGTGAGAATGGATGAAGATGCCCCAGCCCAGAAGGCATATAAAAGCGAACCAGCTGATGGTTCACGCAGAAGGAGAAGGCCACGATGGAAAGATCAAGTTGAAGATAACATTGCCGAAAATGGTCTTTCGAATTGGAAAAACTGCGCAAAAGACCGACGCGCCTGGAAATCTTTTCTTAGCTCGGCTTATGGAACGAAAGTTCTGTCACAAGCCAACTAAGTAAAGTAAGTAATTATGCAAGGCGTGGATTTTTTGAAGAATATTTTTTCAAGGGTTATATAAGGCGTGGATATTTTGAAGAATTTTTTTTCAAGGCGTGGATTTTTTAAATGCCTTACAAATAAAAATATGAGTTCCGATTTTATTTGTTTGTCCTCATATTGTAGATACGCCACTGCCTTTGCACCATTCGACGAAGTTGATGATGAAGATAATTCCCCAAAGTTTGGGTTACATCGCATTGCATTGTGTGTGTGTTTTGTTTGTATTTGTTTCTGGTCTTTTGTTTATATTATAAATTTCAATTTTCCTCCTTTTTTCACAATTATTATTATTTTTTGGTCGCTTTCTTTCATTTTTTGTTGCTTGCCTCTGCAAGACATTGTGTCTGCAATTCAAAAAATACAACCGCAAAATGTTGACAATTTTCTTATTGTTCAGCTGAGAATGAGCGTGCGGGGTTGGCGAGGAATGTGTATATGGCCTTTATACAAAATTCCATTCATTTCAAGTCTTGTTTTCTTCTCCCCGCCCCGGGTGCTCGGATGCATGTCTTTGTTTCATGGTTTGGTTTGAAATGTGTATGCTGTTTATTTTTTGTGTTTTTTTTTTTGTCGTTCTGCGGAATTGCACAACAATGGTAATTGAATGTCTCAGGTGTTCGTCAGACTTATGTTAAGCCTTTCACAGGATTTTCCTAAGAGTTTTAGAGCGGAAAAAATGAATGAATGAAAAAATGAAATGAAAACAGGCACATCAAGTGAACCTTGAGGAAGATGATGTTGCTTTTGTCGTTTTTTATGTTTCATTTCGGTATCCTTGTATTGTTTTCAAAATATTTCATTATTTATGAAATTGTTGAAGACTTATAGAGAGGATTTTGAAAATTATGTAATAAAGCACTAAGGTATAATTGATTTTTTTTATTTATCCGGAAGAGAAGTGGGTGTTTGTGTAACAAATTTACAAATATTTATAACTTCTCGAAGAATATACAATTTTACACAATAGCATCACCTTGTAATGCGGAAATATTTTTCCTCATACCGTACGCACGCGGTAATTTATCATAAGCAGAAATGTTGTATTTCTAATTATGAAATTCTTAACGTTACAAAATATGTAAAAGATTCTTGCGACTAATTACCGAAGCTGAAGAAAAATCTACTAATTAAAGTTAAGAAAAGTAAAACCTGAATGCGTCACATACATAGCTACATATTACATACATATATTAGGTTGAAACATACTCGCATTTTATTAGGATAACAGTTGGTGGCAATGGATGTGTTCAATTGCTTCATAAGTGCAAGGGAGAAATCGATAATAAAAATTATTTTTTGGTTCCGGCACACTTTAGAGAACCTAAGAAAACATTATTTTTAAAATCCACGCCTTAGGAGAACCTAAGAAAACATTATTTTTAAAATTCACGCCTTAGGAGAACCTAAGAAAAAATTATTTTTAAAATCCACGCCTTAGGAGAACCTAAGAAAAAATTATTTTTAAAATACACGCCTTATGAAAACCTAAGAAAAAATTATTCTTAAAATCTACGCCTTAGGAGAACCTAAGAAAAAATTATTTTTAAAATCCACGCCTTAGGAGAACCCAAGAAAAAATTATTTTTAAAACCCACGCCTTATGAGAACCTAAGAAAAAAATATTTTTAAAATCCACGCCTTATGAGAACCTAAGAAAAAATTATTTTAAAAACCCACGCCTTATGAGAACCTAAGAAAAAATTATTTTAAAAACCCTCGCCTTATGAGAACCTAAGAAAAAATTATTTTAAAAATCCTCGCCTTATGAAAATTTAAGAAAAAATTATTTTAAAATAAAAAAAATTATTTAAAAATCCACGAAGAATCTACGCCTTATGAGAACCTACGAAAAAAATATTTTGAAAATCTACGCCTTAATGGTGGCTCAGAAAAAAAAATATTTTAAAAATCCCCACCACATAATGGTGGCTCAGAAAAAAATATTTTGAAAATCTACGCCTTATGAAAAGCTAAAAAATTTTTTTTGAAAATCTACGCCTTATGAGAAGCTAAAAAAATTATTTTAAGAATATACGCCTTATGAGAACCTACGAAAAAAATATTTTAAAAATCTACGCCTTATGAGAACTTTACTTACTTACTTAGCTGGCTTGTGACAGAACTTTCGCGTCGGTCTTTTGCGCAGTTTTTTCAATTTGAAAGACCATTTTCGGCAATATTATCTTCCACTTGATCTTTCCATATTATTCGTGGCCTTCCCCTTCTGTGTGCACCATCAGCTGCTTCGCTTTTATATGTCTTCTGTGCTGGGGCATCTTCATCCATTCTCACAACATGACCTAACCAACGTAGTCGCTGCAGCTCAATACGTCTAACAATGTCGATGTCCGAGAATAGCTGGTACAACTCATGGTTCATTCGACGGTGATATTCACCGTCAACGCAGATCGGCCCATAGATCTTTCGGAGAATTTTTCTCTCAAACACTCCAAGAGCTGCCTCATCTGCTTGCGCAAGTACCCATGCTTCAGATCCATATAACAGCACGGGTAGTATCAGCGTCTTGTAGAGTGTGAGTTTGGTCTGTGGCGGGAGGTGGCCTTGCTTTTGTGTTGTTTGCTCAGACCATATCCTTCTCCATCACTATCCTTGGTCATTACTATCATTCTCCGAATTTCAAAACTGATGTCATTAGTTTTGTTTATGGCGGTACCAAGGTATATAAAATCGTTCACTACCTCGAAGCTGCATTTTACAAGTTCCACAGATGGTCCGACTCTACTGAACGTCTTGCGCGTTGATACCATCAGCTGGGTATTCTCGCCATTTACTGCCAGTCCACTTTGGCAGACTCCTTCTCAATTTGTTCAAAGGTGGCTGTTACCGCTCGCAATGTTCGACCGATTATGTCGATGTCGTCGGCATAGGCGAGTAACCTTTTTTTTACCTTTTCCAGCAGGATGTTAAAAAGGTCACACGACAAACTGTCACCTTGTCTGAATCCTCGTTCGGTATTAAAGGGCTCCGAGAGGTCCTTTCCGACTTTAACTGCTGATCTTGTGCCAGTTAAAGTTATCCTGCATAGCCGTATTAATTTTGTAGGAATGCCAAACGCAGACATGGCTTTATACACCCCTGAACGGATAAGGCTGTCGAATGCGACTTTATAGTCGACGAATAGGTGGAATGTGTAGATGTGTTTTTCGTGGGTTTTTTTCCAGGATTTAGCGCAGAGAGAAAATCTGGTCAATGGTGGACTGGCCAGGTCTGAAGCCGCATTGGCGTGGTCCAATAATGTCATTGACAATTGGCTTCAGTCGTTAACACAGTACGCTGGATAGCACTTTCTATGCGATGGGAAGGAGACTTATTCCTCTATAGTTGGCACATGTCGTCTTGTCTCCTTTTTTGTGCACGGGACACATGATGCTGAGGTTCCAATCATTGGGAGTGCATTCCTCTAGCCAGTTGGCGCATGCTTCTTACCAGCATCTGACCATCAGTCATGAATAGTTCGGCTTGTAACCCATCGGCACCTGCTGCTTTATTATTCTTCAGCCGATTGATTGCTATTCTTACTTCATTTTGGCTAGGTGGTATACATTCTATACCGTCATATCTAATTGGTTCTGGGGTATCTTCTTCAACGCCACCATTTGATACCAGAAGCTTTTCAAATGCTCCATCCATATCCTCAACACGCTGTCTGTATCTGTCACCAGGTTCCCTTCTTCATATTTACAGGAGGATGTGCCTGCACCAAAACCTTCGGTTTGGTGTTTTATTCGTTGGTAAAATTTCCGGACTTCATTCTGAATCCTGTACATCTCGATTTGCTCACTCTCACGTTTTTCTTCTTCTTTCTTCTCTTTTCTGAAAATACGTTTCTCCTCTCTCCTTTTTCCCGATAATTCTCCATCGCACGGTGTGTTGCTTCACATCGGAAGCATTACGACACTCCTGATCGTACCATGGGTTTCGTGATGGTGGTTTTTGGTACCCAAGTGTTGCTTTTGCTGCAGTTTGTAGGGAATGGGCAATTCTTTGCCATTGTGCTTCTATAATATTTTCGGGGCAAGAAGTGCTTTCGTCAAGCCGGTGGGTAAGATGAGCGGAGTAGGCTTCTGCTACCTGCTGTGTTTGCAGCTGTTCGACGTCGAGTTTCAATTTGATTTCTCGTTGGTTGATCAGGAGAAATCCAGGTGGCTTTGTGTATATCGAGATGCTTGAACATGGTGCTGCTAACTACCATGTTTTTGCTGCGGCGAAGTCACATGTGGCTTAGTCACAAATCGATGGAGAACATAAAAAACTGGTTCGCCTCAGCCAGTTCTTGCACATTCTACTTTAATGTAGACACATCTTCCGCCCAAACCAAGTTTGGAGGTCGATATACTGAAAAGTTTGCAACGACAGATCAGTTAATCCAAAACTATTCACTTTTTTATATATTTAAGTAATTCCCGGATTATAAAGGGCTGAACCTGGGCGCCAGCTATTTTAAAAAATTTGCAATATTTATTATCGAGGAATCCGTAATGTCAAATTATAGGCGTTTTGGTAGGGAAATAAGGGATAACCGTGTTTCTCCACGTCGGGATTAACATCATTATTTCCGTGAATATAAAGGTACTATAAATTTGGTTTCCTGAAGTTCAGACATTCCGATATGTTTAATTGAGGTATAATCATTGTGATTCGGTAGACTCTTCTAAATTTGACACAATCCTTTGTACAGCACTATTGAAATTCCACAAATACTACCTTTAATAAGTTTGTGCCGTTAATAAATCTCTTTGACATGCCGCGTTACACGGCATGGCGTTAAAACACACAGTCAAGCATTCTATGTGTTTAACGCTCATATGAATTCCTCAGTTTCTTAGGAAGGTGAGTAGTATTTCTACAAGATGTTAGAGTTTGAGGAGTGATTTGGGGAGGACTGAGGAAGCTACATATGTTTTGTATAACATTTTGTTACATATACATACATTCTACATACACATTTTTGGCATCAAGTTTTCCTCATTACCATGATGGTAATAAATCTCTGTTTTACCAGTAGAATTTGAGACAAGAAACAGTTCCCCCATTTTGTTTCATATGACCACCAACAATTTTTGTGGAAGATTTTCTCTTCGTATTTTTTTTCGTCTTCCCCACTGTCTCATTGCTGCTGTCATTTGCTGGTGTTTAGATCCCGAGAGTGAATAAACAATACATAAATCGTTCGCTTTTCTTAGTAACTGAAAAAATCGTTGCTTTTGTTTTTTGTTGGGTTACTGTTTCTTGTTATGGTTAATTTATTAACCAAATATTAAGATGAGAAACCACCGTCACAGAAATGTGGCTGTACCAAAAGAAATGCTGTGTGGCATATGTTTAGGCAAATATTCAGGGATAATGTTTTGAATTTAATTACTTTAATTGTTAGTAATTTTTATTAAACGTTGTATAGCTTAGGAAATGAAATAACAACTTGAGAATAATAAAATATAAATCTATGTGATCGGTAATTGTACCATAATTGATTAATTTGGAGCTTTGGGTATGTTGAACTCAGCAATGACCCTAAAATTTGAAATTAAGTTCGGGGCTGATCAGACACAGTGATTGAATAAAATTTTAGTAGAAAATGAAACAAAACCAATAACTGAGCTGATTATCACACACAGACACCAATAAATTTTATTGTAAGGCGTCGTACAATTATGCAAATACTTCATAATTGTACGTTTACATTTCAATCCGTAGGTACTACACTACACTAAGAGAACATGAACCTATATGCAAGTGCAGCACGCACCAGAAACATACTGTCAATTCAGAAAGACAAATTGATTTTGGGAGGTTTTTTTATTAATGTAAAATTTGGGAGTGTTAAACTTGTAAAACATAGTTTAACGTTCGTTCCGAAAGCTTCTCAAACTTTAACATCCCCAACACTGTTTGGAGAAAAACACATTAATGTATTGATAAACGCGCTTGCTGCCACCTGTACTGAATTGGTCATCCGGGTCTTGAGGGACTTAAAAGGTACTTAAGTTGTGCTAAATTAGTGGTCATAATGGTACACAAACGGTGTTCCGTTGTTTCCAAATCTCACATTAGAGGTCATGAAGATGTCAAAAGTTACGTGGACCCACGTCTAATGGCAGAGTAAATATTTTCAACTTTTGGACTCTTTGACCCGAATGTTGAATCGTGCTTGACCGAAAACATGTGATCGGGTCCGACAAATCCAAATTCAACCGTTTTCGATCCAACGGCAAGCATCATTTCTGTTGAAAACTAATTGAAAAGCACAATGTTAAGCACGATTGGCCATGCTATGGGTTGGATGTAACTCGGTAATAGTATATCCTACAAAACTACCCCGAAACGCAAACAATATTTGAGCAATATTTTCGATATTTGCACCCTCTTGACCGATTAGGGATCAATAGCTACTATTTATTACCCTATGTTCGGAATATTTTTTTTCGGGATGAACATTTACGCCATAAGATGCAATTTTTAAATTTTACGAAGAAAGGTCTTGGTTGATTTGACCCGCTGAATATTGGCCGATCTATAACCAATTTTAATTAGTTGGAAACCTGGCCAATGGCATTCCTTCTGCAGTAGTGATGTGAGTGTGCAGGAGTGATTTCAGAAAACACATGAAAAATTCAGTTTTTGGTCCATTTCATCCCCTAAATATCATCTAATATATCCGAAAATTATAGGCGTCGTCCTTGAGTATAACTGGAACTTCGTGTAAAATTTCAAATCGATCAGAGCGAAACATATAACCTCTAAGTGGTAATAGTAATCACAATAGGTAGATTTCTGTAAATATGTACGTATAACATCCGAGGACATACATACAATTGTGTCAATTTAAAGGTCACACACTCCTCTTGCATTTACTATGAACTTCTCGG
Source organism: Musca vetustissima (assembly GCF_032173495.1). Classification (NCBI taxonomy): domain Eukaryota; kingdom Metazoa; phylum Arthropoda; class Insecta; order Diptera; family Muscidae; genus Musca; species Musca vetustissima. The sequence goes on from NW_026886920.1 coordinate 59,149, forward strand.
GGCTTCAAACTCTTGGGCTGCACAATGCTATAATACCCTGACAACATAGTCTATTGAGAGCTTTGGAGAGGCATATCTACCGGTTTCAGTATATAAGAACAGCTATCCTGTAGAAGAAGTAATTTTGAGCAGCACGGGGATCCAAGACACACATCCAAAATATATTGGTTAGCGAAATGTTCAATTATCGCAGTGGCGGCACAAAGTCTCGACCTCAATTCGAATGCTAATATGTGTACAATCGTGAACTGGATTGAACAGTGCCAATAAGTTTCAACTAATTTAGACGAGCTTTGACATCGGATCTGATGTGAATGGAAGAATATTCCAAATGAAATAATACTGAAAGTTGTTAAAAGTATACCAAATTGCATAAATTACAAATTGCATTAAAAATATATAACACGTCGGTATAAGTACCAAAAATATTTGTATTTGAATAGAATACAACAAAAATTTTTGAATTTGCGCTTCTACTTTTTTGATGCGTAAAAAGTGTTCAAAGTGTTCGCTTCTGCTCGCTACTGTATGTCCACCGAAAAATCGGTGGGATACTTATTTTCTATCAGCCGTTCTAGAATGAAAGATTTAAGTAGTTTGCCCTTGTAATAAAATCTGTTTTTCTGTTTCCATTTAAATACCACTGTTTCATCGTAATCCAAAGCCTGAGCTTTTTGTGTAATGGATTCCCGAAAATGAATATTTTGTAAAATGTTGAAAGATCTGTGAACGTTGCCAGTTTACAGTTTTTTGTTTAAAGTTTTAAACCATTCCCTCCCAGCTAAAAATGTTCATCACCATTTAATAACCCGGAATGACATAACATTTATCGATTTTCGAAACCCTTGTAGCAATTCTGAAAAAATTGTGAATTAAGTTTTTCCTTGTATCAGAGGTAATCGAACGTTTACCTCTGATACCAATCAACCTATCCACCGAAATCCACCATAAATCCGAAAAATTAAAAACATCGTTAAGTTCAATCGGAACGATTTATAAATGGCGGGATATTCCATGGTAAATTTGTAGTAGGGTCTATTTTTACATCCAATAAGAACCAAATTAGAGCCGATTGGGTTAAAAAACATACGCAAAATCGCCAAAGTACCGTTGTATGGGGGCTATTTTTTAAGGGAAACCATATAGACAATTTTTCAGAAGTGAAATTGATATATGTCTAAGAATATAGCGCTGACTTTAAGTCTTTGTATAACTCCGAGACAGGGCAGCTACAACATTCATCCGAAGTGGGAACAATAGTGTTCAAGGTATTACATATCTATTCCGTCGGACTACAGCCTTTTGTAAATTTTTCCGCGATTTTTTCTTAAATAAATTTAAGCCTGTCCTTGTTTTACGATTTCTAACCATTTATAAACTTCTAAAGCTTAGAACTGTATTTAATTTATTGGTAAACAAAGTTTAAAGCTTCCTTAAATCCACCATTAGACCAAAAAAAAAAAAAATCTAAACCTCAACTATTGTTTCGACATCACTTAGCACAACCACATAGTTTTCCTCCGACCATTTAATTCGACTTCACTGAGAAAACAGAAAAACAAATCCTTAAATTACAATTTAAGCGGAAACCATAAATTTGTTCGTTTTTCTGCAACAATAATAATACCCCTTTTGTGTTGTTGCCGGTTCCAGCATTCTGGTCTGGGTCTGGTATTTATGGAATTCCAAGTTGTCTTATATGTTTTTAATAACATCCTGACATAACTTCTGCTGTTAAATCAACAACTTTCTAAAGATACGTAAAAACGCGTTAAGTTTTTCTTAAACTCTTTTCATGTCAAAACTCTTCATCCCCCTATGTTGTGAAGGTTTTTTCTTCGCCCTGCAATGTCAAGAGTTTATGGGGTCACGCCTGAAATGTGCTGGAAAAGTCCGCCGTGTGTTGAGATGTTTTTCGGATATGGTTTTTGTTCTGTAACGCTTAACGCCTAAATATAATGGCATTTCTGGTGGGAATTCTTGCTCCGCAAACCTTTATTTCTTAACCCTCCCCCCTCTTGTAAAGATGTTCGGATGGAGGCCATAAAATAATTTAAAGTAAATTTAATGGCCATCATTCTTTTAAGGTCAAAAGTTTTCAGCAAATTAAAGTGAAATTATTTTTTGGAAAATTTATTAGTTGGCATTTTTGAAATAGAAAGTTTTCCGCTGGGGATTAGAAATTTTTGACGGGAGGCAGGGGTTTTGAACAGAACATGTAATTGAATTAGTTATATTAAGTCAGTAATTCCGCAAATAAAATAAAGTCGTTGTATTAGAAAACAATATTCTCCCAGCAATAAAACTTTCTTATTCACTTTAGCCCTAACATTGGCTATTATGGCAAGATTCACATAAATCAATGGCCTAAATGTCCTGTCATATTTTTTATTAACAATCTCTTTTAAGATGTATCATACATATTTATTGGCCATCTAAATGTACAATACAAGCCATAAAAACTTTACAAAATCACGTACAAAGTGTCAATTTCCTTGCCATAATAAAAATCATAAAAATGCGAATGGCATAGAATGCTAATCCGTCTATTTAAAGGAAGCGTTCGGTATGTGTTAAAAATAAAATACAAGAATATTTGTTTCAACGACCATCGAAGGCGTTGATTTTTAAAGAATATTTTGGACAAGGAATATCTAAGGCGTGGGTTTTTTAAAGAATATTTTGGACAAGGAATATCCAAGGCGTGGGTTTTTAAAGAATATTTTGGACAAGGAATATCCAAGGCGTGGATTTTTATACCCTACACAACTATGTTGTCAGGGTATAATAGCTTTGTGCAGCCCCAAAAGTTTGTAACGCCGCGAAATATTGGTCCTAGACCCACCTTTAAGTATACCGATCGTCATATCTCGACTAGTTGAGTCGATCTAGACATGTGTGTCCGTCCGTCCGTCTGTCCATTATAATTTGTAAACACGATACAGGCCACAGTTATGGACCAATCTTCACGAAATTTTGCATGTAGGATGGGTTCTGGCCAATGAAGGCCCCTATTGTTTTTGATAAAGATCGGTTAATATTTAGGGGATGAAATGGACCAAATACTAAATTTTTGTCGGTATTCCTGGTCGCTCCAGAGGCCGCAGTTATGGTCTGAACATCGTGAAATTTTACATGGAGAAGGGGATCGGGCCTGAGAATAAGCATGAATGTTTTGATAAAGATCGGTCAATATTTAGCGGGTCAAATGGACCCTGACTTTTGTGTGAAAAATTAAAAATTTTTTATTCTGGGGCGTATATACTTGCTCCTGAAGGACATATACTCGAGATGTTTATAGTATGTCCAAGATGAGTTGTTGACCTTCAAATAGATACCAATTATATGGCTGTATGTACTCCGATGCGGGAGTTATACGTAATTAATTAAAGGTGACTATGTGCATATTATTACTATTACTTCATTAGAGGACGGAAATCTCGGGTTGATCGCTTTGAAATTGTACATGAAGTTCCGATTATGGTCAAGGACGCTCTAGAGGCAATTATTATATACAGAACATCACATATTTTACAAGGTGAAGGGGATCTGACCAAATATTTATAGCGGTTGTTTAGATGATGATCGGTCAATTTTCCGAGTGTCAAATCAACCAAAACCTAAAGTGACCAATTTTTTATTGTATGGCGTAAAAATTTACTTCAAGAAAAAACATTTTGGAAAATATGCAAGACTTAGAAAGAGGAGTTGTTGATCTATAATCGGTAAAAAGGGTGCAAATATCACGAAATATTGCCCAGGCTTTTCGTAATAGTTGTGTAGGGTATCATATGGTCGGCCCCGTCCGACTATACTGCTCCGCTCACTGGTTTTAAGAATATTTTGGACAAGGAATATTCAAGGCGTGGGTTTTTTAAAGAATATTTTCCTAAAGGACCATCCCAGGCGTGGATTTTTTAAAGAATATTTTTCTAGAGGACTATCCAAGGCGTGGATTTTTTAAAGAATATATTTCTAGAGGACTATCCAAGGCGTGGATTTTTTAAAGAATATTTTTCTAGAGGACCAATACAAGGCGTGGATTTTTTAAAGAATATTTTTCTAGAGGACTATCCAAGGCGTGGATTTTTTAAAGAATATTTTTCTAGAGGACTATCCAAGGCGTGGATTTTTTAAAGAATATTTTTCTAGAGGACTATCCAAGGCGTGGATTTTTTAAAGAATATTTTTCTAGAGGACTATCCAAGGCGTGGATTTTTTAAAGAATATTTTTCTAGAGGACTATCCAAGGCGTGGATTTTTTAAAGAATATTTTTCTAGAGGACTATCCAAGGCGTGGATTTTTTAAAGAATATTTTTCTAGAGGACTATCCAAGGCGTGGAATTTTTAAAGAATATTTTTCTAGAGGACTATCCAAGGCGTGGATTTTTTAAAGAATATTTTTCTAGAGGACTATCCAAGGCGTGGATTTTTTAAAGAATATTTTTCTAGAGGACTATCCAAGGCGTGGATTTTTTAAAGAATATTTTTCTAGAGGACTATCCAAGGCGTGGATTTTTTAAAGAATTTTTTTTTTTTTACCAAGAACCATAAGAACCATCTAAGGCGTGGATTTTTTTAAGATCCATCTAAGGCGTGGATTTTTTTAAGATCCATCTAAGGCGTGGATTTTTTTAAGAACTATCTAAGGCGTGAATTTTTTAAGGACCATCCAGTGTCCAATACTTAGAGTCACTCTTAACACTTTTTGCCTTATCATATAAATATTTTTACTTCGATAATGCCTTAAAGGTACTATTCTATTCTGTCCGATGTTTCTAATTTTTATTAAATAAATAAACCTTAATAAAATATGAGTATGGGGTTCGTTCGGCTGCTAATCCTTATCACTTCCAAATGCCATATCTTTCCTTTAACTAAAATCTGTGTCGAATCCCAAATTTCATTTTAGGTCAGCATTCAAAATATCGTCTAGTTTTTTGCACAACCCTCAGCGAGGCTACCTTCGAAAATAATAAAGAAAACAACAACAACAGTAACAACATCAGAATGGCTAATTAAAACATTTATCTTAATTTCTAACACCTTCTTTGTATTCTCAGCCATTGTCGTTTTCAGCTGTTGTTTTTGCTATTGTCGTTGTTGTTGTTGTTGCTGTAGCTGTTCGCTCCTGTTACAGATTCTTGGTAAAGTTAACTTTTAATTAATTCGTAAACAAAATACGAGTTTATGTTATTTGTTGTTGCTGTTGTTACTTGTTTTCGGTAGTAAATTAATATAAACGTCTTTTACTGCCACTTTTGGCAGAGGAGAGAGAGGAGGGAAAAGGGGGACAAAAAACGGCGAAGGTGAGGTGTTCGAAGTTTTTTTGCTTTTGTTTTTCGGTTGGACACTTTTTTCGGTTAATTTAATATATGGCTAATATCTTATGACCATTTCTTGTTGTATCTTATGTCCATTTGCTGTTGTTGTTTGCTATTTGGCATTTTTGGCAGGATGGCTGGCTGACTACTGGCCCCGTTATGCTGCAATGGTAACAAGAATTAATGGCTTTTAGTGTGACACAATTACCAAATGTCGTTGTCTAAAGATTTTCACATTTCGCCCGGCATGTCATTTAATACACCTTATCCACGATATGGCGGGAGGGTAGTGCTGTGTGATATTGGCAATGATGGTCTTAAGGTTGTTAAAGGTCAATGCTATAAGGCTGTGGATTTTTGAGGGGCTTATTGGTAAATTGAGAATATTAATACACAGGTGGTGGCAGGTTTGCTTGCATAACATTAATGAGGTTTGCTCTGGGGATATAGAAGTTATTAAATTCAAAACAATACGTTTCGAAAAATTCTAGAAAGTCGAAGGAAGAAGCTTTCTGAAAAGATTAAGAACATTATTATCTCTCATAACTACTTTTAAAACATCCACGTTTTTGAAATGCATTCCCCGTATTAGTCCCTTGAAAAATTCTTCCCTTTGATAGGCCTTTAAAAATCCTCCCCCTTGGTAGTCCTATGAAAAATCCTTCCCTTTAATAGTCTTTTGATAGTCCTTCCAAAAATCTTCTCTTTGATAGTTCTCTGATAAATCGCTCAAATGATTATAACTCAAAAATATATTTAAAAAATATCATGACTTTGAACAATTCTTCTCTTTGATAGTCATTTAAAAATGTCTTCCCTTTGATAGTCCTTTAAAAAATTCTTCCCTTCGAAAAATCAGTCCCTGTGATAGTCCTTTGAAAAATTCTTCCCTTTGTTAGTCCTTTGCAAAATTATTTCCTTTGATAGTCCTTTGAAAAATTCTTCCCTTTGATAGTCCTTTGCAAAATTATTTCCTTTGATAGTCCTTTGAAAAATTCTTTCCTTTGATAGTCCTTTGAAATATTCTTCCCTTTGGTAGTCCTTTGAAATTTCAGTCCCTGTGATAGTCCTTTGAAATATTCTTCCCTTTGGTAGTCCTTTGAAAAATTCTTCCTATTGGTTGTCAAAAAAATTCTTTAAAAAATCCACGCCTTGGATAGTCCTCTAGAAAAAAATTCTTTAAAAAATCCACGCCTTGGATAGTCCCCTAGAAAAAAATTCTTTAAAAAATCCACGCCTTGGATAGTCCTCTAGAAAAAAATTCTTTAAAAAATCCACGCCTTGGATAGTCCTCTAAAAAAATTCTTTAACACTAGAACGACGAAGGCGGTCATTTTGACTGTTTTCCAATTTCAAGTACAAAAGCAACTGTGCATTTAATGACACTTTTTTTAAAATTTGGTGATTTTTTGTAGCTCATAGAATTACGTTTATTATAAAAAATTCGCCAAATTTTAAAAAAAAGTGTCATTAAATGCACAGTTGCTTTTGTACTTGAAATTGGAAAGCGGTCAAAATGACCGCCTTCGGCGTTCTAGTGTTAAAAACTCCACGCCTTGGATAGTCCTCTAGAAAAAAATTCTTTAAAAAATCCACGCCTTGGATAGTCCTCTAGAAAAAAATTCTTTAAAAAATCCATGCCTTGGATAGTCCTCTAGAAAAAAAATTCTTTAAAAATACACCCCTTGGATAGTCTTCTAGAAAAAAAGTTCTTTTAAAAATGCACCCCTTGGATAGTCCTCTAGAAAAATAATGCTTTAAAAAATCCACGCCTTGGATAGTCCTTTAGAAAAAAATTCTTTAAAATATCCACGCCTTGGATAGTCAGTCCTGTAGAAAAAAATTCTTTAAAAAATCCACGCCTTGGATAGTCCTCTAGAAAAAAATCCACGCCTTGGATAGTCAGTCCTGTAGAAAAAAATTCTTTAAAAAATCCACGCCTTGGATAGTCCTCTAGAAAAAAATCCACGCCTTGGATAGTCAGTCCTGTAGAAAAAAATTCTTTAAAAAATCCACGCCTTGGATAGTCCTCTAGAAAAAAATCCACGCCTTGGATAGTCTTCTAGAAAAAAATTCTTTAAAAAATCCACGCCTTGGATAGTCTTCTAGAAAAAAATTCTTTAAAAAATCCACGCCTTGGATAGTCTTCTAGAAAAAAATTCTTTAAAAAATCCACGCCTTGGATAGTCTTCTAGAAAAAAATTCTTTAAAAAATCCACGCCTTGGATAGTCTTCTAGAAAAAAATCCACGCCTTGGATAGTCAGTCCTGTAGAAAAAAATTCTTTAAAAAATCCACGCCTTGGATAGTCTTCTAGAAAAAAAATCCTTTAAAAATCCACGCCATTATAGGCTCCTTAAAAAAAATCCTTTAAAAAATCCACGCCTTGGATAGTCCTCTAGAAAAAAATCCACGCCTTGGATAGTCAGTCCTGTAGAAAAAAATTCTTTAAAAAATCCACGCCTTGGATAGTCCTCTAGAAAAAAATCCACGCCTTGGATAGTCAGTCCTGTAGAAAAAAATTCTTTAAAAAATCCATGCCTTGGATAGTCTTCTAGAAAAAAAATCCTTTAAAAAATCCACGCCTTGGATAGTCCTCTAGAAAAAAATCCACGCCTTGGATAGTCAGTCCTGTAGAAAAAAATTCTTTAAAAAATCCACGCCTGGATAGTCTTCTAGAAAAAAAATCCTTTAAAAAATCCACGCCTTGGATAGTCCTCTTGAAAAAAATTCTTTAAAAAATCCACGTCTTGGGTAGTCCTCTAGAAAAAAATTCTTTAAAAAATCCACGCCTTGGATAGTCCTCTAGAAAAAAATTCTTTAAAAAATCCACGCCTTGGATAGTCCTCTAGAAAAAAAAATCTTTAAAAAATCCACACCTTGGATAGTCCTCTAGAAAAAAATTCTTTAAAAAATCCACGCTTTAGATAGTCCTCTAGAAAAAAATTCTTTAAAAAATTCACGCCTTGGATAGTCCTCTAGAAAAAAATTCTTTAAAAAATCCATGCCTTGGATAGTCCTCTTGAAAAAAATTCTTTAAAAAATCCACGCCTTGGATAGTCCTCTGGAAAAAAATTCTTTAAAAAATCCACGCCTGGATAGTCTTCTAGAAAAAAAATCCTTTAAAAAATCCACGCCTTGGATAGTCCTCTTGAAAAAAATTCTTTAAAAAATCCACGTCTTGGGTCGTCCTCTAGAAAAAAATTCTTTAAAAAATCCACGCCTTGGATAGTCCTCTAGAAAAAAATTCTTTAAAAAATCCACGCCTTGGATAGTCCTCTAGAAAAAAAAATCTTTAAAAAATCCACACCTTGGATAGTCCTCTAGAAAAAAATTCTTTAAAAAATCCACGCTTTAGATAGTCCTCTAGAAAAAAATTCTTTAAAAAATTCACGCCTTGGATAGTCCTCTAGAAAAAAATTCTTTAAAAAATCCATGCCTTGGATAGTCCTCTTGAAAAAAATTCTTTAAAAAATCCACGCCTTGGATAGTCCTCTGGAAAAAAATTCTTTAAAAAATCCACGCCTTGGATAGTCCTAGTCACGTTACAGCTGACAAAATTTCTTAATTATTTGCCCCGGAATGTCCAAAGTAATTTAACACGTCACTGTTATTTCCCTAGGATTAACATATCACAATTTTCATTACAGAGTTAAGATACTAGCCTCAATGAAAATAAAATACAAGCAAAGAAATTAAATGACAACCAAAATAGATCCCAGGCAAAGAATCGGCATATTTCCCAGAAAGTAACAACAAATCTGTAATATGGTCACAATGCCTTGCCGAAGCTATTGAGGATATTAAAGGTGTTCATAATGCTCTTCCCCGTTCATTGGGAGGGTGAAAGTACAAACGGAACTTTTTTCACACCCTCACCGCCATCCAAGGAGTCAGAAGCTGAGGATGTGGAGTAAAATGTAACCGAAATAATTGGGCACCATATGAAAAATACAACGTCAACGACGTAATTTTGCGACATTAAGTCGTGAAATTAATTTATGCCCGCAATTACGACGCGTCGTCAATAAAACACATTCATCTTAAGTACAAAAGTTAATTGGCTTTTTTTCTCGGTTGGGTCCCCACACCCAGTTACCGTTCGTTCGGTTTGGTCTATGGCTTCATCAAATGGTAGGCGTGTGCTTAATGTGTTCTCGTGGATGCCGAATGGCTAGTCTCAGCGACAATGGCCTCTACTGCTAAGCATCTTTAATATTTTTTTGAGGTTGTACGTGGAAAACACCGAACAATGCCTGAAGATGTGGTAGCAAAAACTAAAATTTCCATAATTTGTCGATTTTTATGCAGAATACATGATATTATTTTACGTTATAATTAGTTTCACATTCCGAAAACACACATACACACGTATGCAGGGTAATATTTGTGGAGGGTATCGATGTATTTGTTTGTTTGCTCTTGGGCAAATATGGCGTATCTAATAATTTTCCATACCAAACAAAAAAAGAAAAACGAAATAAGTTTGATAGTCACTTAGATTGCCATTCAACTGGCCAAAATTAATTGGGTGCAAATTTTCCTGTATGACCGAAGCAGCAAAGGACTAAAAGTACATTTCATATTTTCAGCACATATGTTTGGGTTGGATTGGGAGACAGTGGTTTAAAAAGAATTTCAACAGCAATATGCGTGGATTTTAATATTTTTTATATTTTTCAAAGGCTATAAGAGGCGTGGGGGTGACGTAGGGGATGTTAGATACCACGCAACGGCTCTGATTGGCTTTAACATGGCGAAGTCCAGGCTTATCTTGGTCCTTCTTTCATCTCAATTGTGGACACTGACCTCCCCGCGGTGAATACATGTCCAATGATTGGAATCCCATCACCCTGTGTTCCGTGCACAAAAAAGGAGACAAGACGATATGTGCCAGCTATAGAGGAATAAGTCTCCTTCCCATCGTATATAAAGTGCTATCCAGCGTGCTGTGTGGAGGACTGAAGCCAATGGTCAATGACATTATTGGACCACACCAATGGGGTTTCAGACCTGGCAAGTCCATCATTGACCAGATTTTCACTCTGCGCCAAATCCTGGAAAAGACCAACGAAAAACACATCGACACCTTCCACCTATTCGGCGACTATAAAGCCGCATTCGACAGCCCTATCCGTTCAGAGGTGTTTAAAGCCATGTCTGCGTTTGGCATTCCTGCAAAATTAATTCGGCTAACTTTAACTGGCACAAAATCAGCAGTTAAAGTCGGAAAGGACCTATCGGAGCCGAACGAGGATTCAGACAATGTGATAGTTTGTCGTGTGACCTTTTTAAATCCTGCTGGAAAAGGTCATACGAGAGACAAAGGTGAACAGAAATGGCACTCTGTACACCAAACAACACATGTTCCTCGACTACGCCGATGACATTGACATAATGGATCGAACATTGAGAGCGGTAACAGCCACCTTTGAACAAATTGAGAAGAAGTCTCAAGACGTCTAGTAGATTTGGACCAAATGTGGTACTTGAGAGCTGCAGCTTCAAGGTAGTCAAAGATTTTATGTACCTTGTTACCGCCATAAATAAAACTAATGACATCAGTTTTGAAATTCGGAGGAGGATAGTATTGGCCAACAGATGCAACTGAGATGCTACTGAGTCTGAGTAAGCTACTCAAAAGCAAGGCCACCTCCCGCCAGACCAAACTCACACTCTACAAGACGCTGATACTACCCGTGCTGTTATATGGATCTGAAGCATGGGTATTTATGCAAGCATATGAAGCAGCTCTTGAAGTGTTTGAGATAAAAATTCTCCGATAGATCTATGGGCCTATCTGCGTTGACGGTGAATATCGCCGTCGAATGAACCACGAGCTGTACCAGTTATTATCGGACATCGGCATTGTTAGACGTATTGAGCTGCAGCGACTAAGTTGGCTAGGTCATGTTCTGAGAATGGATGAAGATGCCCCAGCCCAAAAGGCATATAAAAGCGAACGAAATGGTTCACGTAGAAGGTGAAGGCCACCAATAAGATGGAAAGATCAAGTGGAAGACAACATTGCCGAATAGGATCTTTCAAACTGGAAAATCTTCACAAAAGACCGACGCGCCTGGAAATCTTTTTTAAGTTCGGCTTAAGGAACGAAAGTTCTATCACAAGCCAGCTAAGTAAGTATTAATATTATTTCAAGGGCTATTAAGAGGCGTGGATTTTTTACAGAATATTTTTTTCAAAGGGCCATACAAGTATTTTTTGAAGAATATTTCTTCAAGGGACCATCTAAGGCGTGGATTTTTTAAGGAATATTTTTTCAAAAGTCCATCCAAGACGTTGATTTTTTTAAAGAATATTTTTTCAACAGGCCATCCAAGGCGTGGATTTTATTAACAATATTTTTTCAAAGGACCGTCCAAGGGCTTTTATTATGAATATTTTTTCAAAAATATTATCAAATTTATTTTCCTCAAACCACTGTTCACCTCCGAGAACACGTTTCATAATACCTCAACAACGACGATGACGACGACGGTCAAACATCCAATCATGAGAAAATAAAAATTATGGTTAAACTACGTAAACCAATTAAAATTGGACAAAATCATGTCTTTCTTATTGTTTTAATGTTTCCATTTCTTTATATTTTGGGTTCCGAGCACATGGTCCGTTTTTTCCATCTCTCGTTTTATGACACAACATACCTGCATTCCACCCCTCCATTGCCACAGAATGTTTATGTGGTGGTTGTACGTTCTATCGGTAGTCATGGTCAGTTAGGCCATCTCATTTAGATGCCACATTATGATAGCATTTAAATCATCTCGGACTATGAAATAGACACACACACAAAGGCACACACTGCTTGTTTTCTGCAACCACATGCGTATTTTTGCGCCACCTTCACATTTCGCACAAAACTGAAAACGTGCGTAGAAAATCAGTAGGCGTATTTTTATATGACCATAATGGTACAATTTTTATAGTATTTTATTATCATTTCATTTTTATCATCTATATGTTGTTTTTGTTGTTGTTATTATTATTAGTATGAGTATTATTACTATTATGACCACCATGAGTTTAGTGGCATGGTGCTCTTTAACGATTTAGTTATGGTGGGATTTAGCAAAAAAATATTTGCGCTACACAAGAGTTGGGTAGTGTCGGTAAGTAGAAAAGAAATCAAAAACACAAAAATAGGACAATACTAAAATAGAGGACACAATTTTATAAAAAGATACGTAATGCGTGTTTTGAGATATTTTTAAAACCAGATGCAATATATGTTAAGTTTGCCATTCCAACCTATAAATTATGATCTGAACGCCAATAAATATCAGTATTTTATGTCAAGTTTGTAGTTTGATTTCTATACCCACAACATTATGGATAACGAGAGTATATAAAATTTGATACGACAAAAATATAACATATATACTGAAGATTGGGCTTATCGATCCACTCCTTGTAGTACCTCACCCATTAAGGGTCCACAAATCTCACATGGAATTGATTTAAATTTTGCACATCGAAATCACTTTGATGCTAACTTTTCCCAAAAAATTCGCCATTGACATTTATTGGGAGGTATTGGGATTTATTGAGGATTTTTCCTTAATTTAAATACCACAAGTCGTGGACCGATATTGATAACGCATGAAAAAATAATCAACTTAATATACTACCTCCTACAATTCCTAAAATTAATAAGCGGTACCAATACTTATTTTCTTCTGGTAGGAAATACCGAAAATTGAGAGTTATTATTATGTGGGTGATGCTTAAATGTGGACCGATATAGGTCATTTTCGAACTTAACCTCTAAGTTTTGTTCTCGATAACTTCCTTCAGTCTAAATATTTAAAGTACCTAATATGGTTGTGCCTAAATGAGGACCGTTATAGCTAAAAGAATTCCATACTTTATAGGATATAAACTAATAATTTCAAGTTCAGAATATCATACATACTATGGTGGAATACGTTTGAAAATCGCTTCAAAACCACTAAAATCCGGAAAATTTGTGGATGCCATTATATGGGGGCTATAAAAAAGATTGGTCCAATTTCATCGAAAAATTTGTCAAAAATCTTCAAGATCCCGATATTTTGAGGCACCGTAATATGTGGGAACCCCAACAATTGGGCAAATATTGATACGTTTTAATTGGCAGATTTCGTACCAAATGGGTATCCAAAATTCCAAATTACAAACGCTTCTGTTGAAAAATGTGCCCAATCGCCCCCAAATACCGAAATTTTAGGGGTACCGTTATTCGAAGGCTACCCGAAATAGTTGATCAATACAGTAAAAACTCGCTAATCCGGATAATTGATTGCAGACCCCAATCCGGATTACCGAGATTTCCGGATTATCGAGTTTTATTAATTGGTTTAAATTTATATTAATTTGGTGATAATTTAATTATTTTTATGTTTTTATTAAAAGTAAAAATTATTCATTTCAAAAATATGAACTTTGAATATAATAGGTACCATTTTCAATTAAATTTGCAACGATTTTTTTATTAAAATAAAAAGTAACGTATCCTTACAATCCGGATTTTTGAGTCAAATAGGTCAATCAATCCGGATTATAGGATACGCAATGGGTTGTGGAATGCAGTCCGGATTACCGAATAATCCGGATTGTCGAGGTCCGGATTATCAAGTTTATACTGTATTTATAATTGTTTACCCAATGAGGCCAAAAAATACCAAATTCCAGCTAATTCGGCTAAAAATGTGTCCAAAATACCGCAAATTTGGAGGTCCTGTGCATATTTCTCTCGTCTTGGAATTTTAGCCTGATCTACAATATATATACAATATACACAATATATTATATTCAATGAGATACAGAGGGAATAATAAAATAAATATACCCCCATATTATGGTGGAGGTTATAAACTTTATGGTTATGTCAAAATATGGACCTATATAGAATATAATTTGCATATAATTAGTTTTTACCCTACAATAACCCAAAATTTCCAATTATAGAAAATGCGGTAAAAATATTCAATATACCAAACATTGTTGGGAAATTGGAGCCAAACGTAGACATAATTATCCTATTCTCAATACCAAACATCCTACGAATAGTAAACTTTTGAATATACCATATATACCACTGTACTTTACAATTCGGGACTGGGCCAAATGTCGTGATACGTGTGGTCTCTAGTGTCAAAATGATATTACTAAACAATATAAGAACATTTGAACCGCTAAATATTGATCGGTCATTATCAAAACAACCAAAAAAATTATTAGATATTTCGTTTAATGATCTCCAACATTAAAATTCCAACAATATTTCTCTACAGGGATAATTTCTATTGCTACCTTAGAATAAGTAATGGACATTGACGGCAAGACATGAAGATTTTTATATGCTTTCACTGACGTGTAGCATAGGAAGGGGTATGCAGTAGTTCCGTTTTACGGCTCTTCCCATTTCAATGGACATTTTTATATCACCATCTCAAATACAGATGCCATTTTTGTACGCATTGTCCATTCTGAGTCTAACTCCTGAACATTTTTGTTCGATCAATATTCAGAACTTGAGATTATCACGAGGTTGAGATTATCACGACATGAGTGCCGTTGAAAGGCTATGAAGCCATAGAACTGAGAAATACTGAGGAAATTAATTTAATAGAGCACGAAGTTCGTTCAAAGGCGAATGTCGAGTTTAGGACCAAAATACATATTATAATGCATGAACACCTAAAAAGTTAGATAATCCGTAAAAACCCTGATCGTGTAGATTGATCACAACATCGTTAAAGGTAAAGAATCAGGGATATATGTGTAGAGCCCGAAACAAGGACGTAATTGACCGTCAAATCAAACACAAGTATTTTAGAGCAGAAACTTCGATACATGTGACGACTGTTCGGCATGAGAAACGTAGACGACCAATTCTGCGAGGTATTTCACAATTTGTTTGACTGAAATCTTTGGGGAAATTCAAAAAACGAACAATAGAAGACGAATCATTATCCACCATGGCAATACTGTCACACATCGTCTCAAATCAGCACCTATTTGGTTGACCAAAATAAGAATTGATGACCTTAGCATTGGCTGGATTTTTTTTCCGGCAAATAAAGAAACAAACAGTATGCCCAAGGTTTCGGGGTAGCCTCTATTATGTTATATTGTAGGAACGTTTTTCAACAGAAAAACAGGTAGGAAAGTAGTAAAGTCGGACGGGGCCGAATATATGACACTCTTTACCACATTGGCTATATTCATGAGATGCATCCTAACAGATCTCGCATTGACATGAAAGTGGACTACTTTACATATACACACGTTAGGCTACACCAACTGCAGTACGTTGTGAAAAATTTTGTGCAAATCGGACTAAATTTGACTCTTTGGTGCGCCATTTTTTTAAAATCGAAGCTATGGGAGCTTCATCTAAATCTGAACCGATTTTTCCCAATTTCAATAGGTTTCGTCCCTGGCCCAAATAAATGAGATGTGCCAAATTTGACAGACTGACGGACGGACAGACGGAAATGCATAAATCGACTCAGAAAGTGATTCTATGCACATTCTCAAAAGGAACCATGGGTCTATCTCGATTCCTTTTGCCTGTTACAAACATATGCACAAAGACATAATACCCTGTACCATAGTGTGGTAAAGGGTATAAATATTAATACCGGTCCACGACTTGAGGTTGATGCTCCATAAATTTTTTTGGTATTTGAAGAATCTCAGACATATTTTTTTCAACCTGACACGTCCATATCGGTATGATAAAGGCCCATTTTGAAACCTGAGTGTATTTAGATTGGTATTTCGTTTTCTGCTTACCAAAATTTACCATAGCGTATCCCCATATAAAATTCACTATTGATTACAGGTACTATAAATGTCGATCCCACAGTGTGGATTATATAAACTCCACCTGGGTCCAATTTAACGACGTTTATCATATCGCATTATTGTAGTGTATCCCGTTGTCGTCGTTACTGACCATTCTAATAGCAAAAAGTTTTGTTTTTTTTTTAATAATTGCAGATGACCATATTCACATAAGGAAGACACAAAAACACGTATATAACTACGTTTCATATGTACTTCAAAATGTCATTGTTTCTGCTTTTTTCATGGTGATTTGCTCGTTCATAATTCGAACATTTTGTGTACATTTTTATAGATTCTTGAACAAATGTTTATATTTTAGTTGCAATTTTTTTTGTTGCTGTCAATTCGTTACAGATATACAATAAACGATATAAGTTTCATGTGTTCCGTGATGACCATGTAGTATGGTGACAATAAAAATTGCTAAATATGATACGTAAGAAACACCTGAGCAGAAAAAATAACAATACATTTGAGTCGCATGAATCGACATTACTTAAAAAAAACATTTTGTTCGAGAGCTTCCATAAGCGAGGATTTTTTCAGGACTTTGATAGTAAATATTTTTTCAAGGTATGAATCTTTAAGAATATTTGTTCAGGAACCATATGAGGCGTGTATTTAAAAAAAAAAATTCTAGGACAATAGGAGGAGGGGATTTTATAAAGAATAACTGTGGCGTGAAATCGTTAAAGAATGTTTTTTCATGAACTATAGGAGGCGTGCATTTTTTAAAGAAGGACTTCTATAGGCATAGATTTTTGAAGAATGTTATTTTTTGCAAGGCATTCCATCGGTGTAGATTTTTATAGAATATTTTTTTTGGAAAGGACTTCCATAGGCGTAGATTTTTATAGAATATTTTTTTTTTGGAAGGACTTCCATAGGCGTAGATTTTTATACAATGTTTTTTTTTTTGACAAGGACTTCCATAGGCGTAGATTTTAAAAAAATGTTTTCTTAAGGACTAAAGAACAGACTATGGGAAGCGTGTATTTCGTTAAAGAATTTTTTTGAATGACTATTGGAGGAGTGATTTTTTTTTAAAGAATATTTCTTCAAGGACAGTCATAGGCGTGGATTCGTTAAAGAATATTTTTTGGGACTTTAGGAGGTGGAGTTTTTTTTTTTAATTCGGCATTGCGGATTTATGGTTAACAGGAGAATAAAAGACCTCGTCTCCAAATACTCACTTTAGTAGATGAGCCAATTGCTATAATCCGTATAAAAGCGATGTCCGAAGACAAAGATGAACATATCTTACGAGCGCCTAGAAACATCATATAACCACTGCCCTGGCTATGATATTTAAATTCTGCTAGATTTTTATGCAAAAATCGGAAGGGATAATATTTTTGGTCCCACCTGGAAGAAGCATTTTGAAAAGCTTCTGATATCAAATAGTAGTTGTGAACCAGAACCAGAGGAGATGACCATGATGTCAGAATAGCAATCAATTGGCTGAAGAATAATAAAGCAGCAGGTGCCGATGTGTTACCAGCCGAACTATTCAAGACTAGTGGTCAGATGCTGGTCAGGAGCATGCACCAGCTGATTAGTATAATTTGGCTGGAGGAATGCATGCTCAATGATTTGAACCTCAACATCTTGTGTCTCGTGCACAAAAAAGGATACAAGACGAAACTATAGAGGAATTAGTCTTCTTCCCATCGCACATAATTGCTATCCAGCGTGCTGTGTGAAACACTGAAGCCAAGTAAATAACATTATTGGACCATACCAATGCGGCTTCAGACTTGGCAAATCCACCATGGACAAGATTATCACTCTGCGCTTAAAAAAGACACATGAAAAAACATCGACACATTCCACCTATTCGTCGACTATAAAGCCGCATTTGACAGCCCTATCCGTTCAGAGGTGTATAAAGCCATGTCTGTGTTTGGCATTCCTACAAAATTAATGCGGCTATGCAGGATAACTTTAACTGGCACAATATCAGCAGTTAAAGTCGGAAGCGACCTCTCGGAGCCCTTTAATATAGAACGAGGATTCAGACTAGGTGACAGTTAGTCGTGTGACCTATTTAATATCCTACTGGAAAAGGTCATACGAGAGGCAAATGTGAGCAGAAATGACACTTTGTAGACAAAACAACACATTTTACTCGCCTATGTCGATGACATCGACAGCCAGTTTTGAACAAATTGAGAAGGAGTCTGCCAAAGTGGGTCTGGCAGTAAACTGCTAGATGACCAAACTGATGGTATCAACACGAAAGATGTCCAGTAGACTCGGACCAACTGTGGAACTTGAAAACTATATTTTCGAGGTAGTCAACGATTTTATCTACCTTTGTACCGCCATAAATAAATCTAAAGACATCAGTTTTGAAATTCGGAGAAGGATAGTGTTGGCCAACAGATACTACTATCGTCGATGTAAGCAGTTTAAAAAAGGCCACCTTCCGCCAGACCAAACCAACACTCTACAAAACGATGATACTACCCGTACTGTTATATGGATCTGAAGTATGGGTAGTTACGGAAGCAGATGAGATAGTTCTTGAAGTGTTTGAGAGAAAAATTCTCGGGAAGATTTATGGACCGATATACGTTGAAGATGAATATCGCCGTCGAATGAACCATAAGTTGTACCAGCTATTTTCGGACATCGGCATTGTTAAACGTATTGAGCTGCAGCGACTACGTTGGCTAGGTCATGTTGTGAGAATGGATAAAGATGCCCCAGCTCAAAAGGCATAATAAAGCGCACCAGCTATTGGCTCACGCAGAGGGGGAAGGCCACGAATTAAATGGAAAGATCAAGTGGAAGACAACATTGCCGAACATGTTCTTTCAAATTGGAAACACTGCGCAAAAGACCGACGCATCTGGAAATCTTTTTTTAGGAATACATTTTTAAGGATTTCCAATTAGTTAAAGAATATTTTTTCCGAGAACTTCCATAGGCCTAGCTATTGTAAAGAGTGTTTTTTCCAAGGATTTCCGCAATCGTGGGTTTTTAACGAATATTTTTCCAGAACATCCGAAAGCGTGGAATTTGTAAATAATATTATTTGAGGGCTCATTTTGAAGGACGCCCGCACGAGTCGGGTTTTTAAAAAATAATGTTTCAAGGACTGCCGAAAATATATTTTTCTAGGAATGCAATATGTGTGGATTTTAAATACTTCGATAAGCGCAGATTTTTTGGGAATTTTATGAAAATAAATTTGTTAAGCTTATTATTTTATTGTTTTATTTTATTATTTTCAGTTTAAACTCCTATTTATGCACAATGGGGAAACTAAAAAAAGTTTAACACAAAAAAATAATACAACAAAATGAAATAACAACAACTGGTGCTATCATAACAACCATTTGCTACATAAAATAACAACAAAATCCCAAAACAACAAAATAGCTTAATTTCCAGTTTCCATCTCCTTGAAACCTTCAGTCCACATAGTTTGGCTTTAGTCCACCAATGAAAATCTGAAAATAAACAATAACGTTGGTCGTACTTTGGAAAAAGGCTTAAAACTGCAACGTGGAAAAACAACTTTCCATGTTGGTGTTTTTTCTCTCCCCATCCGAACTTTAGCTGCTTTTGTTGTTATTTTGCCGTAACATTGCAGGTAACTGTCAAAATTGATTTTACTCAACTGCTGGCATTGGTTGCATTAAACTTTTTCAAATAATTTTTTTTTGTTCTGCAACAAAAAAATCGTGAACAACATTCTGCATTTCTATGATGAGTAAGCCAAACAGCCAGCCAACAGTTTGAAGTTCGATAGCGGGCTAGGCCAGCAACCCAGCTGCTGGCAAAACAAAATCCACAATAATATGTTGGGGAAATTATAAAAGTTTTATAACACCAGTTTTTTTAGTTATGAGGAGAAAGAAACTTTTAAATAAATGTTCATTAAAAACTCCAAATTAAATCATAGTTTTTTTTCCCCGCACCTAGTGGTTGAGATATGTTTTGTAAATTATAAGAGGTAAAACGAATGGCAGATGAAATTTAAACAACAATTAAAGGTTTTTATACATACTTATATTTTTATACATATATATATATATATATATAAATAGTTCTTTAGAAAAACCCACGCCTCTAATAGTCCTTGAAAAAATACTCTTTAATAAATCCACGCCTCTAATAGTCCTTGAAAAAATATTCTTTAATAAATCCACGCCTCTAATAGTCCTTGAAAAAATATGCTTTAACAAATCCACGCCTTTGATTACTCACTAAACTTAGCTGGAAATCTTTTTTAAGATCGGCTTATGGAACAACCGTTATGTAACAAAACGGTTGTTCCATAAGTCGATCTTAAAAAAGATTTCCAAGCGAGTCGATCTTGTGCGCATCTCGTCCAATTTGAAAGACCACGTTCCATGATGTTGCTTTCTACTTAGTCTTTCCATCTAATTCGTGGTCTTCCCTTCTACGTGAACCATCAGTAGACTCGCTTTTATATGCCTTTTGAGCTGGGGCATTCTCGTTCATTCGCAGAACATTGCCTAGACATCGCAAACGCTGCAGGTCAATACGCCTGACTATGTCGATGTCCGCGTATAAATTGTAAAGCTCGTGGTACATTCTACGCCGATATTCACCATCGATGTAGATCGGCCCGTAAACCTTTCGGAGAATTTTTCTCTCAAACACTCCAAGAGCTGCCTCATCTGCTTGCGCAAGTACCCATGCTTCAGATCCATATAACAGCACGGGTAGTATCAGCGTCTTGTAAAGTGTTAGTTTGGTCTTGTAAAGTGTGAGTTTTGTTTCTAAACTGCTTACTTAGACAATAGTAGCATCTGTTGGCCATCACAAACCTTCTCCTAATTTCAAAACTGATGTCATCCGTTGTATTTATGACGGTACCAAGGTATATAAAATCTTTAACTACCTCGAAGCTGTAGTTCTCAAGTTCCACAGTTGGTCCGAGTCTACTGGACGTCTTGCGCGTTGATAACATCAGCTGGGTCTTCTCGCCGTTTACTGCCAGACCCACTTTGGCAGACTCCTTCTCAATTTGTTCAAAGGTGGCCAGGATTTGGCGCAGAGTGAAAATGTGATCAATGGTGGATTTGTCAGGTCTGAAGGCGCATTGGTATGGTCCAGTAATGTCTTTGACCATTGGCTTCTATCGTTCAGACAGCACACTGGATAGCACTTTATATGCGACGGGAAGAAGGCTAATTCCTGTATAGCTCATATCGTTTTGTCTCCTTTTTTGTGCACGGGACACAGGATGTTGAGTTCTAATCACAAATTGTACTAATCACCTGGTGCATGTTCTTGAGCCGATTAATTGCTTTTATGACCTCATCTTAGCTAGGTGGTATACACTCTATACCATAATCTTATATTGGTTCTGGGGTATCTTCTTCACCGCCACTATTTGATACCAGCAACTTTTCAAAATGCTTCATCCTGATAATCAACACGCTGTCTGTATCTGTGTAGAAGAACTTCAATTTTATGTGGATTATAGTAATTCGCTCATCTACTGTAGTGACGAGGTCTTTTATTCTCCTGTTAACCCTAAATCCGCAGTCAAATTGATGTCTCGTTTCATTGCAGCTATAATACAGTACGTAATCGTCTGATTTACTTACGCCTGTCCCTTTCCATCGCATTTCCCGTAAGGCAATAATATCGGCTTTGTACTTCGTGAGTATATCCGCCAAAGCAAAAACTGCCCCTGTTCTGTACAAGGTGCGCATAGTCCATGTACAGATTCGCAGATAGTGGTCCCTTATATGTTTGAGGGGGGTCGTCAACATTAGGGGGTTTGGTTTTCTTTTTCTTTCTTTTTCATAGTAGGAGGGGTTTCCCGAGTGTAGGCAACTAACCTGACGCCTCAACCCAATTTTTTATAGTTCTTTTGGGTGAACTCTCTGCACATATTAGCTCACTTTGCTCACGCTTTTGATAGTCCTTGAAAAACAAATATTCTTTAAAAATTCCACGCTTTTGATAGTCCGTGGAAAAAATATTCTTTAAAAATCCACGTCCTTGAAAAAATCTTCCTGAAGAAAACCACGCCTCCTATAGTCTTTGAAAAAATCTTCTTTAAGAAAACCACGCCTCCTATAGTCTTTGAAAAAATCTTCTTTAAGAAAACCACGCCTCCTATAGTCTTTGAAAAAATCTTCTTTAAGAAAACCACGCCTCCTATAGTCTTTGAAAAAATCTTCTTTAAGAAAACCACGCCTCCTATAGTCTTTGAAAAAATCTTCTTTAAGAAAACCACGCCTCCTATAGTCTTTGAAAAAATCTTCTTTAAGAAAACCACGTCTCCTATAGTCTTTGAAAAAATCTTCTTTAAGAAAACCACGCTTCCTATAGTCTTTGAAAAAATCTTTTTTAAGAAAACCACGCCTCCCATAATCTTTGAAAAAATCTTTTTTAAGAAAACCACGCCTCCTATAGTCTTTGAAAAAATCTTCTTTAAGAAAACCACGCCTCCTATAGTCTTTGAAAAAATCTTCTTTAAGAAAACCACGTCTCCTATAGTCTTTGTAAAAATTATCTTTAAGAAAACCACGCCTCCTATAGTCTTTGAAAAAATCTTTTTTAAGAAAACCACGCCTCCCATAATCTTTGAAAAAATCTTCTTTAAGAAAACTACGCCTCATATAGTCTTTGAAAAAATCTTCTTTAAGAAAACTACGCCTCATATAGTCTTTGAAAAAATCTTATTTAAGAAAACCACGCCTCCTATAGTCTTTGAAAAAAATCTTCTTTAAGAAAACCACGCCTCCTATAGTCTTTGAAGAAATCTTCTTTAAGAAAACCACGCTTCCTATAGTCTTTGAAAAAATCTTCTTTAAGAAAACTACGCCTCATATAGTCTTTGAAAAAATCTTCTTTAAGAAAACTACGCCTCATATAGTCTTTGAAAAAATCTTATTTAAGAAAACCACGCCTCCTATAATCTTTGAAAAAATCTTCTTTAAGAAAACTACGCCTCATATAGTCTTTGAAAAAATCTTATTTAAGAAAACCACGCCTCCTATAATCTTTGAAAAAATCTTCTTTAAGAAAACTACGCCTCATATAGTCGTTGAAAAAATCTTATTTAAGAAAACCACGCCTCCTATAGTCTTTGAAAAAATCTTATTTAAGAAAACCACGCCTCCTACAGTCTTTGAAAAAATCTTCTTTAAGAAAACCACGGCTCCTATAGTCTTTGAAAAAATCTTCATTAAGAAAACCACGCCTCCTATAGTCTTTGAAAAAATCTTCATTAAGAAAACCACGCCTCCTATAGTCTTTGAAAAAATCTTCTTTAAGAAAACCACGCCTCCTATAGTCTTTGAAAAAATCTTCTTTAAGAAAAACACGCCTCCTATAGTCTTTGAAAAAATCTTCTTTAAGAAAACCACGCCTCATATAGTCTTTGAAAAAATCTTCTTGAAGAAAACCACGCCTCCTATAGTCTTTGAAAAAATCTTCTTTAAGAAAACCACGCCTCATATAGTCTTTGAAAAAATCTTCTTGAAGAAAACCACGCCTCCTATAGTCTTTGAAAAAATCTTCTTTAAGAAAACCACGCCTTTTATAGTCTTTGAAAAAATCTTCTTGAAGAAAACCACGCCTCATATAGTCTTTGAAAAAATCTTCTTGAAGAAAACCACGCTTCCTATAGTCTTTGAAAAAATCTTCTTTAAGAAAACCACGCCTCCTATAGTCTTTGAAAAAATCTTCTTTAAGAAAACCACGCTTCCTATAGTCTTTGAAAAAAATCTTCTTTAAGAAAACCACGCCTCTTATAGTCTTTGAGAAAATCTTCTTTAAGAAAACCACGGCCCCTATAGTCTTTGAAAAAATCTTGCTTAAGAAAACCACGCCTCCTATAGTCTTTGAAAAAATCTTGCTTAAGAAAACCACGCCTCCTATAGTCTTTGAAAAAATCTTCCTTAAGAAAACCACGCCTCCAATAGTCTTTGAAAAAATCTTCTTTAAGAAAACCACGCCTCCTATAGTCTTTGCAAAAAATCTTGCTTAAGAAAACCACGCCTCCTATAGTCTTTGAAAAATTCTTCTTTAAGAAAACCACGCCTTATAAAAGTCCTTGAAAAAAATTTTTTAAGAAAACCACGCCTCCTATAGTCTTTGAAAAAATCTTCTTTAAGAAAACCACGCCTCCTATAGTCTTTGAAAAAATCTTCTTTAAGAAATCCACGCCTCCTATAGTCTTTGAAAAAATCTTCTTTAAGAAAACCACGCCTCCTATAGTCTTTGAAAAAATCTTCTTTAAGAAAACCACGCCTCCTATAGTCTTTGAAAAAATCTTCTTTAAGAAAACCACGCCTCATATAGTCGTTGAAAAAATCTTCTTTAAGAAAACCACGCCTCCTATAGTCTTTGAAAAAATCTTCTTTAAGAAAACCACGCCTCCTATAGTCTTT
>NW_026886921.1:0-82125 GCF_032173495.1 Musca vetustissima
AATTATTTACCTTCCACGAACGCTTAAAAGCTTAGTTGAAATCAGATTTAAGTCAAAAATAAATCGATTTCGCTGCGATTTTTATGACGAAGAGGACCAAACTCCGGACTTGTATAACTTCGACCATTAGAGGATTGTGTCGTAACAATTTGTAAATTAGACCTATTTACCAACCACCAAACTACATAAAATGCAACAGGACCTTTACATGGATGCTATGTCAAAATTGTCTTTAAGTATGCTTTTCACCTCGAAGAACATACAACAAGTTCTAAAAATGGGTGGCTAGATTTATTGAGTGGCACAATTTAAAACGTTAAGTTTACTGAAAAATTTCTGGAATCTTTATATAGAAGCTAGGCCAAAACATGTACTTTGATTGAACATTTTCTGCATATGTTTATGTCAATCTTGTGGAACCCCACATTTTCAATATCTAAAATTCTGAAAATAGATAAAATCTCCACAAGCGACGTATTATTGATCTTAGTGTTTGGTCTACGACGACTGTTTGAAGTTTTTCAAAAGGAATTAAAGTTTAAATGGTGATAGCTGCGACTACATATTTCGTTTATAATTTTAACGTTGGTGATGTTGAAATAACAGCGACAGACGATCTACTAGTTTTGAAATATAGGATAATATTTTTTCAAAATAAGTCTATAAATGAGATTATTATTTGAATGCAATATGTAATATATATTAAACTAGCGGGACCCGTGGGGCTTCGCTGCCCCTGCTGAAGTTATCAAATTAAAATTTAGATATGATCAATTAGTAAGCAATATTTACTAAATTTAATTTTAAAATATATTTTTATATGCTCGCATTAACACTACAAAAAAGTGTGAAAAGTACATGTTGTAGTAGTTGTATAGTAGTTATTAAATAATTCGCTGTTTTCTGTAATGGTGGTACTCTTTTACCTTCTTCACAAAATGGTAATTTTTAAAAACAAAAATAGTGGTGTATCTTAATTTATTCCATCCCAGTCTCTGGTTTTTCCAGATGATAAAACGATATACAATTAAAATGCACACTACTCACATATGTATTTCAAAATATATTATCATCGTTCGAATATATATCCTCATCGGATGATGAGTATTTGTATCCATGTCACTCAACCATATTTTCAAGTCGCTACCTTAAGATATACCCATAGAAAATGTTCTACATATGTATGAATACTTCAGATGTATGAATACTTTGATGCTATTACTCCTCAGTTTTATCCAACCTATGTTACCTCCATGGGATCGCTTGACTTACTATGAATATTTTAGTAAAATCTGTTTAGTGGTTTTGAGTCCACAAACAATATGTTTTCTTTTTTCCACGTATAGATTTAAATGCAATGAGGTGTGCATTTTCCCTTGTCCACGGTCATGTTGGTGGATGATGCGGATTATCACTTACGTTACTCAGGAATAGTTTTAAATCGGTATCTGTAACCGTACATAAGATATACACAAATTACACGTTCATAATTTTTGAGGTATGATTACGTTCGATGCTATAATACCACCACACCTCGGGAAATCTTAGAAGTTTATATTGCATATGTTATTCCCAGGGCATGTTATGAAAACGGTATCTGTAACCGTTCTTAAGATAAACGCATATTACATGTTCAGAAATGTTGAGGTATGTTTACTATTGATGCTATAACTCCGCATCCACGCGGAATTTTAAAAATGTATATAGCCTATGTTACTTTCAGGGCATGCCCCGACATACAGTGTAAACCTCATTAAAATCTGTTTAGCGGTTTTGGCGTCTATCGGTAACATACAGACAAACAAATTTTTTTCTATTTTATATATATTGATATATATATTTATGTATCTCCGGGTTCATTGACGCTACATACAGAACTGGTAGTTTAGTCAATTTGCATATGACATAGTAAAAGCCAACACACGTTAGTGTAGGTTGATATTGAAGTTATTCCGGAATCGTTGATTTTCATAATGAAATACATTTTAATCAGTCTATCTTTGGCCGGCATAGATACTAAATGCCTTAAAATAATAGAAAACCAGAAAAGCAGAATATATGATACCATTCACCTCTTTGGGTATATTCAACAGATGCATCCTACATACGTCGCATTTTTGAAGAAGCAATAACATGAAAATATGTGATATTTACGATCCCATTCTGCAACCTATACTAAATTGTTCATTTGGGCAGATATAGAGTCGTTTGTATACAATGGGACAAAATTATGTAAATCGATTTAAAGCAAATCTCAATCGGACATCCGTTGATTACTTAGAGCCCAATTAACATGAAGTCGGTTGATAATATATGGGATATGCCTACACTACATAACGCAATTACGTCATTCTATCTGCAAATTTTGTGCGTTGTGAAAAATTTTGGGTAAATTTGTGTGTACAGTCCAAAAAAATTCGGGGCACAAAGGGTTAAAATCTTCCTGGTACTGTATTATTTGTGTTCATCCATCAGCAAGTTGTCTTCGGACCTCTTCCAGTTGTTTTGCTTCACCAGCTCTTCTTCCCGCACCATATGTTGTTGTTGCTATAGCTGTGGTTGCCGCTCATACCGCAGTTCCTGCTAATAGTGGTACTTTTGTTGCTAAGACTCGTAGTGCTCCAGCAACAGTTTAAATTAATTATAATAGTAAAATAAGTGGAAAAAGAGTCGTGTCTATTGGTGCTTGTTACAGGACGGTTGTTCCATAAGCCGAGCTTAAAAAAGATTTCCAAGCGCGTCGGTCTTGTGCGCAAGTCCACCAATTTGGAAGACCACGTTCCAAGATGTTGTTTTCTACTTGGTCTTTCCATCTAATTCGTGGCCTTCCCCTTCTACGGGAACCATCAGTAGGCTCATTTTTATATGCCTTTTGAGCTGGGGCATCTTCATTCATCCGCACAACATGGCCTAGCCACCTTAGTCGCTGCAGCTCAATACGACTGACTATGTCGATGTCCGCGTATAAATTGTAGAGCTCGTGGTTCATTCGACGCCGATATTCACCGTCGACGCAGATCGGCCCGTAGATCTTTCGGAGGATTTTTCTCTCAAACACCCCAAGAGCTGCCTCATCTGCTTGCGCAAGTACCCATGCTTCTGATCCATATAATAGCACGGGTAGTATCAGCGTCTTGTAAAGTGTGAGTTTGGTCTGGCGGGAGGTGGCCTTGTTTCTGAACTGCTTACTTAGACCATAGTAGCATCTGTTGGCCATCACAATCCTTCTCCGAATTTCAAAACTGATGTCATTCGTTTTATTTATGGCGGTACCAAGGTATATAAAGTCTTTAACTACCTCGAAGCTGTGGTTCTCAAGTTCCACAGTTGGTCTGAGTCTACTGGACGTCTTGCGCATTGATACCATCAGCTTGGTCTTCACGCCGTTTACTGCCAGACCCACTATGGCAGACTCCTTTTCTATTTGTTCAAAGGTGGCTGTTACCGCTCGCAATGTTCGACCCATTATATCGATATCATCGGCGTAGGCGAGTAACATGTGTTGTTTGGGGTACAGAGTGCCATTTCTGTTCACCTTTGTATCTCGTATGACCTTTTCCAGTAGGATGTTAAAAAGATCACACGACAAACTGTCACCTTGTCTGAATCCTCGTTCGGTATTGAAGAGCTCCGATAGGTCCTTTCCTTGGTGCATCATAATGTTGATAAAATTGCGGTGCTTCAAAATTTTATAACAGATGACGAATCATGAAAGGCGCATGAGCCCGTTTCGCCTCTAGAAGAATCTGTTGAATCATTAAAAATTCACGTGTTTCAATCAGAGTGGAAAATGTTCATCGATAATTGCTTTGCACGCATACAATTATGCTGAAGAATACTTTGAAAACCAATAAAACCATTTCTGATGATAAATATTAGCACATATATAATACGATAATATATCGGGTTTAGAATATGGGGATTTCGGACATGTAGGAAAACCTATCAATTTAGGCTTAAGTTTCGGTGTAAAAAGACCCCATATTCGCTTAATTTCAATTTTAATGTTATGCCCGTAATAAATAAACCAGGATTTCTTGCTATGTTGATCCTAAAACATTTAATAATATTAATATAGAAGCTCGATAATACGATAATATTTCGGTTTTACAGTCCAGTCAATTTGGCCGATAGTATTTTGGATTCTCATTGCGTAAAAAATCTTCGTAGCAAAAACTATCAATTTTGATTTATGTTTCGGGGTAAACAGACGCCATTTTAGTTTGAATATAAAAATCTGACATTATATTTATAACATCCCAGATTTTGGACCAAAACAAAGTATAATTGGCTTTACATGATATATACATTTTTATGAAAAAGTTCACTATCCAGATGGGCGATTCCATCTTCAGATTGAATAAAGGTTTGATATAAAATGTTACGATGTGCAATAAATGGACCATATCGAATCACATTCGCTATATGAAATATCAGTTTTTAATATGCTTACCATTTATGATGGTGGTTGGTACTATTAGCAGAGCACCGATTTAAGTTGGGTTTGTTAAACATATATAGGGAAATATATCGGCGTTGATTGTCATTATGCACCAAAGTATTTATGCAATAGTGTGTGCAATTTATATTTCTCCGGGTTGGTTGACTTCGCACACAAATCTGGTTTTGTTTGACATTGCTTTTGTTGAAATAATTTCTGGAATTATTTGTTGTAATAAAAACTGGACATTTTAAAATGCATTGGCGGCGTTTTATCTACCTAGCGGTGTAAGCCCGGAATGAATAAAAAATAGAACAAAACAAATATGTAAATTTTTTACAATATGTTGGGAATAGAATTGCTTTGGTATAAAAGGTTGCATCAAACCTGAAATGTCAGTAGAATTATTTCTAACGTTTTACAAATAACCAAATAGCAAACATGAAGGTGAGCGGAGTAGAAAATGGATTAAGGATATTTTAAGAAGGATATGAAGTATAAAATATAAAATAAAATGTTGGTGGGAAAAATAAAAAACTGAAAAATATTAAAAAAGTGTTTATCCAGTTTCAGCAAAAGGATTTTACCCTCCATAAGGATATTGTATATATTACGTCTATAAAACATTGTGGTATTAGGAGTGGAAGATCGCTAAATAAGGATTTTCTACCAAAAATTAAATAAATTTCAACGGATATTTAGAATTTTTGGAGACGATTAACTTTAATAACAATGTTTCAGTCACGAAATTATTTTTGAAATTTTGTAAACATGCAATTGTGTTTAAAGTGGGGATTTTATCAATACAACGAAATATTATACATTATCGATGAAATATTTAACATCGACACCAAAAATTTCAATTAAAATTTCACTTAAACTTTTCCATTTCATTCGTTATTTTCAGTTCGTCATTGCCGTAGTCTTGCTTGCTTTGGCTTTGGGAGCCAACTCTTCAGTTCTTCCTTGGGGACCAGTTGTTGTCGGTGGTCCCCTACCCGGTACAGTTGTACTAGGTGCACATCCCCCCGCCGCTGTTACAGTTGCTGCACACCCCCCTCAGGTTGTTGTCGGTCCTGGACCGGTACAAGTTGTCTCCGGCCCTCTTCCTGCCGTTGTCCCCGCCCCAGCTGTTGTCGCTGCTCCTGCTGTTGTGCCAGCACATAGTGGTACCTTTGTTGCCAAGACTCGTGGTGCTGTACATGTTGCTCCATTGGCCGGTCATACTCAATCTGTTGCCTCCGTTAACCTACAACCTGCACCAGGAACCGTTTAAATTCCATCTGTGTAAAAATTAGAATAAATACTATCATTAAATTAAAGTTGTAATTAATATTGAGTGTGAAATCTTAGAGATGTTCACACACATAATAATGGACATCCTTCACCTTATTTAGTTAATTTGGTAAACTTGTTTAAACATTGTGAAATTAGAAGTCATTATCTACATATCTTACTTTCATATTTTTCTTCATCTGTCATCTGCATGTATCTTAATACATAACCTTCTTTAATTCTTCTCTATCCCAATGATTTTCGGATTTCAACTAGTACACAGTCTGCAATTTGTCAAATAAAAAATCAATATAAACCAATCTGGTGATTAATTGGTCTAATATGAGTGTAATTGAATCGATTCATGTTTGTTCGTAAACAAATAGAGGGTGTATTTATGTTCCGGTATAGATGACTTTTTTTGAAAATCGGTTCAGATTTCAGAATCACGACGTTTTTACACGAGTGCACCGAAGGCTGTTTGAGTCTAAAATGAAGCGTATAAAGTTTTATCGATATCGGTTCCACGTATACTTATATAGCTTCCATAAATATATTCGTCCGATGTTAGGTAAAGTCACCGAACTCCTAAGGTATGTCGGATTAAAACGAAACTTGTCATAGCGTACCAAGTTGGGTCATGTGGTAAGTTTCATTCGGTTCAGATTTAGATACAGCTCCTATGTATAATTTCGACCGATGCACCAATGACTGTATTCTCATTCCATTTACATGAAATGTGTTGTTAATAAGGTTAAGATATATTGCGACAAATATCCAACCTTCCTCCAATTTTCTTCATACCCTTCACCACATTGTGGTACAGGGTATTATATATTTGTGTATATATTTGCAACAGACAAAAAGAAACGAGATAAATACGTGGTAACTTTTTGCAGTATGTTAGAATCACTTTCCGATTTGATTTATTCATGGGCGTTTGCTGTCGTTGTATTTACGGAACAAGGTACAAGACGCATTTTTATCTGAATGAGAAGAAATTTGGTGCAACTCATTTATCAAATCAAAACGTTTTTGATTTGGATATAGTTCCTACATACGTCAAACAAGTCACAAAATCTTGCACAATGTAGCGAATTAAGTACAAATTGACGTGTGTAATATTTTGTTGGAATTTGTTCGGATTTAGATATAGCTCCCCTATATACTTTCGTCAGATTTTAAGTAAGTGATGGACCAAAGATCTAACGTTTATCCGATTAGTACAACATTTTGCACAACGTATAAAAATGTGTCTAAAATAACGTCTGGTAAGTTTGGATGAAATCGCTTCAGATTAAGATATTCCTCCTGTTAATATTTTCGTTCGATTCTATGTTAATGTTACACTAAACACCTAATGGGTGTCCAATGAGTTGTAGTAAGTTTTTACAGTATTGACGTTTGCAACACCTCGTGGGACGCATTTACTATTCGAATGTGATGAAATTTAGCACAGCTTCTTTGTTTGGCTCTTGACCAAACCCTATCGATTCAATGGCAAAGGGTACCGTTCTCATATATATTTTTATCCGATTCCATGTAAATTGTTAATCAGAGACATTATTGTAATACTATGTAACATAATTTCGATGTTATTTAAGGGCTGTTTATACCCTTCACCACACTGTGGTACAGGGCATTATGTCTTTGTGCATATGTTTGTAACAGGCAAAAGGAAACGAGATAGACACATGGTTCCTTTTGAGAATATGCATAGAATCACTTTCTGAGTCGATTTACGCATGTCCGTCCGTCTGTCTGTCCGTCAAATGTATTTTTGTGAACAAACTGCAGGTCGCATTAATGTTCCGATTTGGATGAAATTTGACATAGATCACTTATTTGGCCCAAGGACGAACCCTATTGAAATTGGGAAAAATCGGTTCAGATTTAGATATAGCTCCCATATATATTTTCGTCCGATTTAATGTAAATGGTACACCAAAGTACCTATATATCTTTCGGTATGCACGAAATTTGGCACAGCGCACTATAGGTAATTTAGACAGTTTTTTAGGCAAAAAGTATTTTTTTTTCAATTTTGAAAAATAATATCTTTTTTGGCATTAAAGAAATATTTTTTTTTTAAATCAAGGCGTATTTTAAAACTTTTAAAACCGCTAAATACAAAGCATAACCATCAAAATTAAACCGGGAGAGTATTGGCGGTGATGTGTGCTGTTTATTTAATATAATATTTGTTAATACGTTTGTGTAGCGATTCAAAATTTACATAGGAGACTATAATAAAATAATGTGTTTATTTTTTACACATAAGTCATTTTAGATAGACTTTTACTAAAATGTTTAAATTTGTTTAATCTTTTGACACCTGAAATATATTAATGGAAGCCTTCTAAATTGATTCCATTAGGTCTTAAAATTACTATTTTGCGTTTTTCAGGATATATCAGTTTTTTTGTAGGGAACCTCAGAATAAAAAACAATAAAATTTTCGATATTTGGTTTGATGAAAGAAATAAAAGCATGCACACATATTGTTGTTTACAACGCCCCCGCAAGTAAAGTTGGCAATAATAACAATATGGACTAAAAGTACGTCAAATTATAGGTTAGGTTATTTTGCTTGCATTTGTCAAGATGGACCGAATGACATAGGAAGATAGAACTTTTCCACGAAAAAACGAATACACACGAATTTTGATTACAAAATAAATAACGGGAATCGTAAACCGCAAACCGCAAATAGGTTGTCGAAGGAAAGATTATGAGAAAAAAACTAAAAAGTGGAGAAGAGAAAATGTCGGGCTTGAGTTCCCTTTAGAATATAAACCATCAAAAATTTATTTTTTTCAGAATTGATTAAAAATTAAAAAGTGGCATATGAAAAAAAATTGTTCAGTATATCCAGTGTTTACTATAATCGTGTTCGCCTGTAGTAAGCATGGTTTTATCTCACTTTTACATATTAATAACTTTAAAGAGTATTAATGGGTACTGAATTAATTGTTATTAAGGGATCCGGAAAAATATACAACATTGTAATAATTATTCCTTTAAAAATCTAATCGCGGGGTTGAAATTTTGTTAACCCACTAACCCAATTGTTTTCAATCGTTTGTTGTGTTTATGAAAAGTATTGAAAATATCTGAGAAAGAATTTGCTTTGTTCGTTATATGTTTAGTTGCTTATAACCGTTATTCGTTATATCCGGTTTGTACTGTGGAAATCTGCGTTTTCTCTTTCTTGTACATATAAATCATTTAAAAAGTCAAAAAATCGTTTAACACCGCTGTTATTAATTTTTGTCTCAAAAACAGGTGAAATTATCTATAGTGCAGGGTAATGAATTAGGTCTAGAATGTTGTGTGTTAAGTTTCCTGAAATCTGTTCAGATTTAGATATAGCTTCTATATCTGACCAAATGAATAATTTAGTATCGGTTGCAAATGCGACATCTGTTAGGATTCATCTGAATATAGCCAAAGTGGTGAAGGGTATCATATAGTCGGCCCAGGTGAACTTTCCCTACTGTTTTTATACCCTTCACAACACTGTGGTACAGGGTATTATGTCTTTGTGCATATGTTTGTAACAGGCAAAAGGAAACGAGATAGACACATGGTTCCTTTTGAGAATATGCATAGAATCACTTTCTAAATCGATTTATACATGTCCGTCCGTCCATCCGTCCGTCTGTCTGTCGATGTTAAATTGTAAACAAAGTACAGGTCGCATTTATGATCCGAATTGGATGAAATTTGGCATAGGTCGCTTATTCGGCCCAATGACGAACCCTATTGAAATTGGGAAAAATCGGTTCAGATTTAGATATAGCTCCAATATATATTTAACCGATTTAACGTAAACGGTCCCTATATATCATTCGATTTCCACGAAATTTGGTACAGCCTAATCATTTAGGTCTAGAATGATGTCTGCCAAGTTTCGTGAAAATCGGTTCAGATTTGGATATAGCTCCCATATATAGTTTCGTCCGATTTCATGTAAAAGTCCCTATATATCCTTCGATTTGCACGAAATTTGGTATAACGTACTGAATTAAGCGTAGAGTGATGTCTGGCAAGTTTTGAGGAAATCAGTTCAGATTTAGATATACCTCCCATATATAGTTTCGTCCGATTTCATGTAAATGGTGCACCAAAGTCCCTGAAAATCATTTGATTTGCACGAATTTTCGCGTAGTGTATTGAATTAAGCCTAGAATGACGTGAAAATCGGTCCAGATTTAGATATAGCTCCCATATATAGTTTCGCCCGATTTTATGTATATGATGTACCAAAGTCCCTATGCATCTCTCGATTTGCACGACATTTGGTATAGAATACTGAATTAGGTATAAAATTATGTGTGCTAAGTTTCGTGGAAATCGGTCCAGATTTAGATATAGCTTCCATATATAGTTTCGTCCGATTTCATGTAAATGGTGCACCAAAGTCCCTATATATCTTTCGATTTGAACGAAATTTGGCATAACGTACTGAATTAAATCTAGAATGATGTCTGCCAAGTTTCGAGAAAATCGGTCCAGATTTCTATATAGCTCCCATATATAGTTTCGTCAGATTTCATGTAAATGGTGCACCAAAGTCCCTATATATCTTTCGATTTGCACGAAATTTGGCATAACGTACTGAATTGAGCCTGGAGTGATGTCTGCCTTGTTTCATGAAAATTGGTCCAGATTTAGATATAGATCCCATGTATAGTCTCGTCCAATTTCATGTAAATGGTGCACCAAATAGTCCTTCGATTTGCACGAAATTTTTCATCCGATTTAATGTAAATGGTGCATCAAAGTCCACATATATCTTTCGATATGTACGAAATTTTACATAGCGTACTGAATTTAGTCCAGAATGATGTGTGACAAGTTTCGTGAAAATCGGTTGAGATGTAGATACAGCTCCCTTTTAAGTAATTGACACACCAAGGAATCAATAGGATAGGAACAAAACGTACTGACATTTGTATAACCTAACCTGTGACAAGTTTCGTTGGAATCGGTTCATATTTGGATATAGCTTCCATATATATTTTCGTCCGATTTGAAGTAAATGGTGCATCAAACTCCTCATGTTTGTCAGATTTTCTGAAATGTTGCTGAAATTGTGCATAGAATTACGTAGATCTATGTAGATTCACACTTAGTTATATATCACATATTTTATTTCATCCAATTTCATGTTAATAGTCCTGTTTAATATACCCATAGTGGTGAAGGGTATCATATAGTCGGCCCCGTCCGACTTTACTACTTTCCTTACTGGTTTTTGTTTTATTTTTAACACATCAAAAATATAAATTCTTATTCAGCGTAAATTTCTATGCCGATATAAATAAGACTGTTGATTGCAATCATTCTAGCATCAAATCGAATTGAATTCATTTTACATAAAAGAAAATTTTGTTATGGCAGGACTGGGGAGTTATCCTAGTTAGGCCAGACTCTAATGTGGCTGCGTGAAATATAACATATGAAAATTGAAACTGGTCAATAATGTCATTTAGCCGAATGTTAACACTATTATTAATACTAGAAAGACTAGAATTTTTTATAGACCAAATCGCCTAAAATCGGTCAAAATGACCTCATTCTGAAAGAATCTTTATTATGTAAAGACATTTTTTTACACTAATTTTTTAATATTTTTTACATTATCTACAATCATACAAAACGTTTGTTATTATTTGTTTTCGGTGGGAGGGCTCTCGAGTTTCCCTTTTTGAAAAATAAGAACGCTGACAAAATGTTCGAAAAAAGTAAGTGTTTACTTAAAGAGTGAACTCGACTAGATCTGGCCATAGACGAAATTTACTTAATACTATATTAAAAGTAGTTTTATTATTTAATATTTGACTAGAGGTCAAAATGACCGATTTTAGGCAATGTAGGTATAGCACATGTGAATACGGGAATGAAAGGGGGAAGAAGCAGCAACAATGATTTATAAAAGTAGTTCTATGCGACACAAAAAGTCACCAAAATTTTAAAAAGCTGCGACATAATTTACACAATTGTTTTTTTACTTGAAATTGAAAAACGGTCAAAATGACGGCTTTCGGCAATCTAGTGTTAATAACACCAGATACTGCCAAATTGGTTACTTTTTTGAAACAAGATGTCACAAGCGAGTCTTTTCCGTTATTGGAAAATGTTTCCAATATTGAACCAAGCTTTTGCATATACACAAAAAATTTACTTATCCTTTTAAGTTTTAACGTATTTGGTTGCATCTTGGTTGGTACAAATACATAGGGAAAGTTCAAAATTCGTTCGAGGACGACTATATGATATCCTTCAGCACTTTGAAAACATACAAGAGATGTTCATATGAACTATATCCTGCAAATAAAACAGACGTAGCATCATTGGAGGAACATTGACAACATTGACCGTTGACCGTCATTAGGAACCAAAGTAATAATGTAAGTAACTAATTTTATTTCGTCACTTTACATTTACATGTAACGATGTGAAAATAACTCAGGTGTTTATTATGGTGGTTGGTGTAGGTTGACATTGAAGTTGTTGAAATAAGTTCTGGAATTGTTTGTTCTTACATAAACTGGACACAATGAAATGCATTGGCGGGGTGTTTTCTATGTAGTGGAGTGAGCCCGTAATGAATGTTAAATAATTAAATAGAACAAAAGAAATATGTAATTTTTTTACAATATGTATGTTGGGAATAGAATTGGTTTGGTTTGGCTTGCTATAAAAGCTTTGATCAAAGTTGAAATGCCAGTAGATTTATTTCTAACGTTTTACAAATAACCAAATAGCAAACATGAAGGTGAGCTGAAAATGGATTAAGTGGACAATTTAATGAAGGATATAAAATAAATCGAAATAACATAAAATCTTGGTGTGAAGGATAAACAAATAGTGCAATAAATTAACAATATTAAAAATGTGTTATCCTGTCGGAGCAAAAGGATTTTACTCCCCAAAAGGATATTGCACATAACGTCCATAAAACTTTTTTGGTATTAGAAATGGAGAAAAAAGAATTTTATAGAAAAACATGCAATTGTGTATAAAGTTTTGATTTTTCCAATAAATCTAAACATCAAACGGTCGATGAAATATTTAACGTTGAATCCAAACATTTTGATTAAAACAAAAGTAGTGATTTATATTGTAACTTTCCCATTTCATTTGTTATTTTCAGTTCGTCATCGCCGTAGTCTTGCTTGCTTTGGCTTTGGGTGCCAATTCCTCAGTTCTTCCATGGGGACCAGTTGTTGTCGGTGGTCCACTTCCCGGTACTGTAGTAGTCGGTGCTCATCCTCCTGCTGCTGTTACAGTTGCGGCTCATCCCCCTCAGGTTGTTGTCGGTCCTGGACCAGTACAAGTTGTTTCCGGCCCTCTTCCTGCTGTTGTCCCTGCTCCTGCTGTTGTTCCAGCTCATAGTGGTACATTTGTTGCCAAGACTCGTGGTGCCGTACATGTTGCTCCATTGGCCGGTCATGCTCAATCTGTTGCCTCCGTTAACCTACAGCCTGCACCAGGAACCGTTTAAATTTCTTCTATGGAAAAATTAGGATACCTACTATTATGAAACTAAAGTTGTGATCAACATTGAGTGGGAGATCTTAGAGATTTTCTCAACCGCATTAATGGACAACCTTCACCTTATTTAGTTTATTTTTGGAAACATGTTTAAAAATTGTGAAATTAGAAGTCTCTATCTATCAGATTTTCACATATTTCTTCATCTAATTTGTTTGTATCTTTCTACTATACCTTCATCCTTTATTTTCAATCCCATGTGATTTAGATTTATAACTTTTGTACAGTCTGCCGTTTGTCTCTAAGTCAAATAAATAATGAAAATAAAACAAATTTGTGATTGTTTTAATATGAGTGAAATAATGAAGAGGGAATGTAGGTCTGAAGTGGCTGACAACATTTATTTACATTATCCTATGATCCAAAAATTACAGAAATGCAAATTTTAAATTTTAATATAAAACAAAGTAGCAAAATTGAGCTAACATATTGAAAATACGGTAAATAGAGAACCGGATGAAATAGTATATAGCTCATTATTATGACCCAATGATGTAATATATTGAAAATTTTTGAAATCAGTTCAGATTTAGATATAGATCCCATATATAGTTTCGCCGTAGTTTAAAATAGTCCACCGCAGTGCTAATATTTGTCTGATTGAGATACAAATTTATATAGGGTACCAAATATATTTTCGTAAGATTTTATTGTAAATGATACATCAAACTCGTATAATATATACAACTACTAAAAAAATGATGTGTTGCCATATATTGCCCATATTCCTAGTCATGAAATCATCTTCGAATATAATTTGTTTCGGATTTTAGTCTGATTTCAACAAACGCAACCTAAATTATTATATTTTAATATATATATATATATATATATCGATAATTTTACAAACCGATTTATGTAAACCATTCTGTACACCAAATACAAATTTCAGCAATTTTTTTTCGTAAAATCTGAAACCCCTAAAGCGTGGACTGTTACTATTAACGCATGGAAGAGTATACAACACTCAAACTACTGCAATTTAGATTGCAAAGTTATATACTAATCCACATACTATGGTGGAGGGTTTAAAAAATTGTGTTATATTAAATATATACCCCTAAAAGGGATATTTGTTACCATATACTTTGTAGTCGTATATGGTAACAAATACCAATTTACCACGAATTCGGTTGAAAAACGCGCTCAAGAAACTCAAAATGCCGAAAATTTGGGTACCATTATATGGGGGCTACAAGAAAAACTGGACCTATATTTATAATTTTTGGTGGAAAGATTTGGTACCACAATAAGAACCTAATGTATTAAATTTCATCGAATTCGGTTGAAAAACGCACTTAAGAACCCAAAAATACCAAAAATTGGGGGGACCGTTATATGGGGTCTACCAGAAAAATAAAAAATGACCTATATTTATAATTTTTAGTGGAGAAATTTCCAATAAGAACTTAAAGTACCAAATTTCAGCGAATTCGGTCGAAAAATGCGTTAAAAACCCCCAAAATACGGACAATTTAGGGATACCGTTATATGAGGGCTACCGGAAAAAATGCAACGTTATTTATAATTTTTAGAGGAGATATTTGGTCCCAATAAGAACCCAATGTATCAAATATCAGCGAATTCGTTTGAAAACGCGCTCAACGGACATGCTTAAATCGTCATAGAAGCAAATCGATTTCGAAAGTCTTTATTAAAGAAAGCCGGAATATTTTTCAGTATGTGAGGTGTATGAAAGTCTGGATCGATATTAAGGAAAATTTACATATGTCAATCGGTATGCAGCACTATAGCGCATTTTAAGAAAATATATTTGGGAGCTATATCTAAATCTAAGCTGTTCGCAATTGATTTTTATCAAAATGATAAAGGCAGATATAAGAATCAAAAAAGTAATACTGGTGACAGAATTTGTACAATTCGAGTACGAAGCGATTTATGCATGTCCGCATTTATAATCCAATTTGGATGAAATTTGGTACAGCTCATTCATTTGGCCCAAGCACGAGCCCTATTGAAATTGGTGAAAAAGGTTCAGATTTAGATATAGCACCCATATCTATTTTCCTCCGATTTAATGTATAGGGTGCAGCAAAGTCCCTATATATCTTTCGATTTTGTACAGCGCACTGAATTAAGTCTAGAATGATGCGTGCTAAGTTTCGTGAATATGGGTTCAGATTTAGATACAGCTCCCATATATATTTTCGTCCGATTTAATGTAAAAGGTGCACCAAATTCGCTCTATATATTTCGATTTGCACGAAATTTGTTACAGCGTACTGAATTAAGTCAAAATTGATGTATGCTAAGTTTCGTGCAAATCGGTTCAGATTTAGATATAGCTCCCATATATATTTTTGTCCGATTTTATGTTAATGGAGCATCAAAGCCCCGATATATTTCTCGATTTACACGATTTTTCGTATAGTGTACTAAATTAAGTCTGGAACGATGTGAGCTAAGTTACAATACCTCCTATGTATATTTTCGTCCGATTTTCAGTAAATGGTGCACTAAAGATCCATAGCGAGGTCGATTGATACAGCGTACTTAAGTTAATATAAAATTATGTTTGGCAAGTTTCCTTCAAATCGGTTCAGATTTAGACATAGCATAGCTTCCACATATAATTTCGACCTATTCGTGCTTATTGATTTAGATTAAATTTGAAACAGTGCAGCATATCAAATAGTGTGTCTCAAGTTTGCTTTAAATCGATTTTCAAAATTTAGCATAGGCATGTGTAATGATTTATGTTATTCGTTTTACATGTAGATAAAGGTGACACTTTTAAGTTCGTTCAATTTCACGTCAATGTTCCTTCGAACGTCTGTTAGGATACATATGTAGAATATACCCAAATTGATGAAGGGTAACATATAGTCGGCCCAGTCCGACTTTACTACTTTCCTTACTGGTCTCTATATTGTAAAACTCACAACATTACCAAAAATTTGAATATTTTAGATTTTTGTTTTGATATGTGTCGTTCATAATCAGGTCTTGACATATGAAATCCAAAAATATCCATCTACTAGCTGCATATTCAATTTAATCTCTAAAACATTTTGTTGCCCGTGGGTAACATTGGCTACAGTGGCTAGACAAACTTCAAAAATCCCCTGTGGATGCGCATTAAAGTATCAATAGTAGTGGTACCTCAAAAACCTGTAAATAGATAACGGCTTAAAAATTTGTCAGATTAACGTGGATGCAAATACACGTCATCATCTAAAAATGAACATGGTGCGACCAGCGGAAAATTTACATTCTACTGCATTTTTAAAATCAGCATATTGGAAATAGAAAGCATGAAAAGATTCTCCTGAGATTTTCACAGAACGCCATGACATGCACTAGGAATAACATAGGTTATATGAAGTTCTAATATTCCGCGTGGATGCGGAGTTGTATTGTCGAACGTAATCATACCTCGAAATAATTCTGAGTAACGTGGGTGTAAATACGCATCCTTACAACATGATTTATATATGTGTATAGAAAATATATTGTTTGTGGACCTAAAATCACTGAACAGATTTTACTTAAATGTTTACAGTACGTTATGCGATCCCATGGAAGTAATATAGGTTAGACAAAGTACACATGGATGCGGAATAGCATCAAAAGTATTCATACATCTGAAAGAATATGTGTATGAACATTTGCTATATGCGTATTTTAAGATTGGATGCAACTAAGGATCAGATGAGAATATATCTTGGAACGATGAGGATATGTTTTGAAATACATAAAATGCATATGTATGTATATTGAAATTTAACGTTGATAACGAAGTTAACGTTGATAACTTCGGCAGGGGCAGCGAAGTGCCTCGGGTCCAGCTAGTGTATTATACAAAGACATAATACCATGTACCACAGTGTGGTTAAGGGTATAATCATACAACTGTTGAAAGGGAGATTGGGTACCTAATGATAATGGAAGAATCCGAATGGTGTAACCGATTTGATTCATTAATTCCACATCAAATGTAGTAACCTTCTAGAACGACATTATGTAGAATATATATACTATCTAGGAAATCATTATTTCGAGGTGTTACAAACGAAGAAACGAACATTATATACAGCTAACACAATATTCATAATATGGTGCAGGGTATATATAATATGAATTAGGAATAGCCACCAATTATAAGCACCAATAGTCATCTTCCAAAATCAATGTAACCTCTATGATAAAGAGTATATTAAATTTGATACGTCCAATTTATTTGTTCTTTAGTATGTTAGTCGATTAATTTTGTATTCTTCTCATATAAACAATAGCGCTCATGGTTGACCATTTTTAACAACTTACTACTCTCTAATTAGATAAAAGACATAGACTTTAGTGTGTTTGGCTTCATATTTCAGTCATTTAGGATCGTCATAGAAAACCACGCCTTTAATGCTATTATCAATGTAGATTTTATTTCTCCGGGTTTGTTGAGTTTGCACACAATTCTAATTTTGTTTGGTCAGTTTACATTTACATGTATCGAAGTAAAAACAACTCAGGTGTTTAATGTTGACGTTGGTGTAGGTTGACATTGAAGTGGTTGAAATAAGTTCTGGAATTGTTTGTTTCAATAAATACTGGACATAATGAAATGCATTTGCCGGTATGTTATCTTGAGGGGGGAATGAGTGGGAGATGAATGTTCGTTAATTAAAATAATGGAAAATAGAACAAAAGAAATATGTAAATGTTTACAGTTAATATCTTCGGAATGGAATTGGTTTGCTATAAAAGGTCGGGTTTAAACTGAAATGTCAGTAGAATTATTTCTAACGTTTTACAAATAACAAAATAGCAAACATGAAGGTGAGCTGAGTAGAAAATGGATTAAGTGAACAATGAATCGAAATTACATAAAATGTTGATGTGAAGGATAAACATATTGAAAACTATTAAAAAATGTGACTACAGGCGGAACAAATTTATTATATCCTCCATCAGGATATTATATAAATTAAGTTGATAAAACTGTTTGGTATTGGACGTAGAAGGATCACTGTAAAGGAAATGTGGCTATGATTTCTACGAAAAATTAAATAAAATTCAAGAGAAGAAATTGAAGAGAAGAATAGTTTTATAGAATAAAAAAGATTAAGCGAAAGGCAAATGCTTTAATCGCGACACTATTTTTGTGAATATACAGTTGTGTTTAAAATGTGTATTTTATCAATACACCTGAACATCATACATAGTCGATGAAATAAAATGTATAAACTCACAAATAGTTATTTATATTGTAACTTTCCATTTCTTTCGTTATTTTCAGTTCGCCATTGCCGTAGTCTTGCTTGCTTTAGCTTTGGGTGCCAACTCCTCAGTTATTCCATGGGGACCAGTTGTTGTCGGTGGACCAGTTCCTGGTACTGTAGTAGTTGGTGCTCATCCTCATGCTGCTGTTACAGTTGCGGCACATCCCCCTCAGGTTGTTGTCGGTCCTGGACCAGTACAAGTTGTTTCCGGCCCTCTTCCCGCTGTTGTTCCAGCCCCAGCTGTTGTTGCCGCTCCACATGTTGTCGCTGCTCCTGCTGTTGTGCCAGCTCATAGTGGTACCTTTGTTGCCAAGACACGTGGTGCTGTTCATGTTGCTCCATTGGCTGGGCATGCTCAATCTGTTGCCTCAGTTAATCTACAACCTGCTCCCGGCACTGTTTAAATTAAATCTTTGGATAAAATTTTAGAATTGACTGCAGTACCTGAATTTTGTCTTACCGAAATTCACACACCCCTTGGACATACGTCACAACTTCAAAAATCCTCTTTAGCTTCATTACAATTCTATTCTATACCATTTCATTCGCACGCTTCTCTTTCTATCGCCTCTTTACTATATATTTCCTTTCGCCTATATTTCATGGTACTTTATTGTAACACGTATTCTATTTTCATAAACCCTGCTAATCACTCCTAAGTCACTATCCCACATTGTGAGCCATATGTCGACACGATGATAGCCAAACATTTAACTCTTCAGGATATATAGAATAACAAATCTCTAATAAAGATAAAAAACACTTTTATATAAAATGTAAATAAATGTGAACAAACACAAAGTTTAAAATAAAAACATATTGAGTTTATTTATTTGTCTTAAACTCCCTACCACAGTATGCAGGGTATATTAATAAAGTTATTCCATTGGTAACTCATCGAAATATTGATCAGTGTAACATTCTAAGGCTATCTATTCATGTCAGGAGAAGGACATGGCTTAATACGTTATCATTCGAAGGAATTGATATAGCTGAAAATAGTTGTCCTTTGTCAGCGGTATGGTCAATTTCGAATATTGACTATATCGTGTGGGAATACCTTTATATAACGACAACAAAATTGTGCATAATATCACTTTCTGAGTCAAGGTCTTCAAAATAGTGGTTTACAACTTTAATTGCATCTTCATTTGAGGTAAAAAGCTTCCGAGCAAGGATTTTTTTATATTTGGAAACAAGTAAACGTCACTGGGAGCTAAATCAGCAACTCATATTTTAATTCATTGATTTTAGCCATTGTTAAAACACTCTTGTGCGCTGGTGCGTTGTCTTAATGAAAAATTCTTTTTTGTGTTGTAAGCCAGGAAGTTTTTCTAGAATTTTTAAATTTAATTGATCCAAAAGGTTACAATAGTACTCTGAATTTATTTTTTTACCCTTTTGCAGATAGTCAATCAATAAAATACCTTTCCAAAAAACCGATGCCACAACCTTACCAGTCCATTGAATTGTTTTTGCCTTCTTTTGGGCACTTTCTCCGGCTTCAGTCCA
Source organism: Musca vetustissima (assembly GCF_032173495.1). Lineage (NCBI taxonomy): Eukaryota > Metazoa > Arthropoda > Insecta > Diptera > Muscidae > Musca > Musca vetustissima. The sequence goes on from NW_026886921.1 coordinate 20,029, forward strand.
TTGCTTGGATTGTTCGTTTGTCTCTGGAGTATAGTGGTGGATCCATGTCTCATGAACAGTTATGAGACGACGCTTTAAATCCATTATATTTCGCTTAAAACGATCCAAGAAAGCTTGAGAAATGTTAACGTGAATCAAATTTTGTTAAAATCGGTCCAGATTTAGATATAGCTCCCATATATATTTTCGTTCGAATTTAAATAAAGAGTGCACCAAAGTCTCAAAGTTAGGCCGATTGCAACAACATTTTGTGCAATATACTGCATTATTTATAAGCTAACGTGTGTTAGGTTTTGTTAAAATCGGTTTAGATTTAGATATAGCTCCCATATATAGTTTAATCTAATCCGATTTTAAGACACTTTTTTTAAATGGACTTTTTGTACCATAGAAACGTTTATTATAAAAAATTCACCAAATTTAAAAAAGTGTCATTAAAGCAGTTGCTTTTGTACTTAATGACTGCCTTCGGCACAAAGTTTTGCATAACGCACTGAAATTAGTATAACCTAACGTGTGGAAAGTTTCGTTTAATTCGGTTCTGATTTAGATATATATCTTCTTATATACTTTCGTCCGATTTTAAGTCAATAAGACCCGAAATATGGTCGATAGGCACTCAATTGTTGTCCGATTGAGATTTGCTTTAAATTGTTTTACATAATTTTAAAACATTGCAAACAAACGACTCTATATCTGTTCATATGAAAAATTTAGCATAGGTTACAGAATGATATGTTTATATATTGATTTAAGTCGGTTCACATTTAGATAAAAATCACATATTTTAGATTATCTAATTTCGTCCTTCGAAAATACGTGGTCTATAAGGATGCATCTGTTTAATACACTGAAAGTGGTGAAGGGTACCATACTACTACTTTCCTTACTGGTTCGAAATAGGAACATATTTTGATATAGCTCTCATATATAGTATATATATATATATATATATACTAGCGGGCCCGGCAAACGTTGTCTTGCCTTAACAATATTGTTAAGAAATAATTTTCAGTATTTCAGATTTGTTTTTCGTTTTGCTTTTTATACCCTTCACCACACTGTGGTACAGGGTATTATGTCTTTGTGCATATGTTTGTCACAGGCAAAAATAATCGAGATAGACCCATGGTTCCTTTTGAGAATATGCATAGAATCACTTTCTGAGTCGATTTATGCATGTCCGTCCGTCTGTCCATGTTAAATTGTAAACAAAGTACAGGTCGCATTTATGATCCGAATTGGATGAAATTTGGCACAGCTCATTTCTTTGGCCCAAGGACGAACCCTATTGAAATTGGGAAAAATCGGTCCAGATTTAGATATACCTCCCATATATATTTTCGTCCGATTTTAGGTAAATGGGGTACCAAAGTCCCTAAATATCTTTCGATTTGCACGAAATTTTGTATATCCTACTGATTTAGGTCTAGAATGATGTGTGCCAAGTTTCGTGAAAATCGGTTCAGATTTAGATATAGCTCCCATATATAGTTTCGCCCGATTTTAGGTAAATGGTGCACCAAAGTCCCTGAAAATCATTCTGGCATATCGTATTGAACTAAGTCTAGAATGACGTGTGCTAAGTTTCGTGAAAATCGGTTCAGATTTAGATATAGCTCCCATATATAGTTTCGCCCGATTTTGCACCAAATTTGGTATAGCCTACTGAATTAGGTCTAGAATGATGTGTGTTAAGTTTCGTGAAAATCGGTTCAGATTTAGATATAGCTCCCATATATATTTTCGTCCGATTTCAGGTAAATGGTGTACCAATGTCCCTATATATCCATCGATTTGCACGCAATTTGGCATAGCGTACTTAATTAAGTCTAGAACGATGTGTGCTAAATTTCCTGAAAATCGGTTCAGATTTAGATATAGCTCCCATATATAGCTTCTCCCGATTTTAAGTAAATAGTCCACTAAAGGCCTTGGAAATCTTTTGATTTGCACGAATTTTGGCATAGCGTACTGAATTAAGTCTAGAATGATGTGTGCAAAGTTTAGTGGCAATCTGCTCAGATTTAGATATAGCTACCATACGTATTTTCATCCGATTTAATGTAATTGGTGCACCAAAAACCCTACATATCTTTCGATTTGCCCGAAATTTGGCATAGAGTATTGAATTAAGTCTAGAATGATGTGTGCAAAGTTTCGTGAAAATCGGTTCAGATTTAGATATAGCTCCCATATGTATTTGATCCGATTTTAAGTAATTGGTGATGCACCAAGTCTCTGAAAATCATTAGATTTGCACGAAATTTGTCATAGTGTACTAAATTAAGGCTAGAATGACGTGTGCTAAATTTCGTGAAAATATGTTTATATATATTTTCGTCCGATTTTATGTAATTGTTGCACCAAAGTTCCAATATATATTTCGATTTGCACGAATTTTGGTATAGGGTACTGAATTAAGCCTAAAATGATGTTGCTAAGCTGCGTGAAAAGATCCATAGCTAGGCCGATTGACACAACGTACTGATGTAATATAAATTAGTCTCTGGCAAGTTTCCCTGAAATCGGTTCAGATGTAGATATGTAACAAAAACGCGTCGTCTGTTAGGATACATATGTAGAATATACCCAAATTGGTGAAGGGTATCATATAGTCGGCCAGTCCGACTTTACTACTTTCCTTACTGGTTTTTTTTATACTTGCATAAACAATTTTTCTGGATAAGAGATATATTTCGCCATATACCGATTTTGATCGTTACATTGGAAGCTATAGCACACACGCAATAAATTTAAATAATGTCATAGCGTACTGAACTGAGTCTAGAATAATGATGCACTAAGTTTCGTGAAAATCGGTTCAAATTTAGATATACTTGCCATATATAGTTTCGTTCGATTTTATGTAAATGATGCACCAAACCCCCTATATATTTTTCGATTTGCATGAAATTTGTCATAGCGTACTGAACTTAGTCTAGAATTATATGTGTTAAGTTTCGTGAAAATCGGTTCAAATTTGTATATAGCTGCTATATACATTTTCTTCCGGTTTCAGGCTAATTGTGCACTAAAGACCGAAAGTTTGTACGTTAATTTCTGGCAAGTTACGTTGAAATCGGTTCATATTTAGATATAGCTCGACACGAAATTTTGCACTACGTATCAAATTGACTCTTGAATGACGTTATTACGTGTTGTTGAAATTAGCGCAGATGCAGACACAGCTTTCATATATATTTCAATCGGGTGTCTGATTGAGATTAAATTTTGAAGAGTGCGGCCTACCGAATAGCGTGTATCAAGTTTGCTCTACATCGATTTACTTCAATTAGTCCCATTGTACTCAAACGACTCTAAACTTTCCCGAATGAAATGAAATTTAACTTCCGAATAGACCCCATACAATGATGCTCCACTTCGGAGGTTTGGCCAACGGTACCCGCAATATTCGGCATTTTGGGGAGCTTCTCTTAGCAAAAATTACCTCCTTAGCAATATTGGTCCAAGTTTCCAGATAGCCCCCATATATGGTATTCCCCTTTGTTCGGCATTTTCTCTTGGTGTCAAATCTTCCTACCAAAATTCCACATTATAGTAGCTGCAATATGTCATTACGGGATATTAGGTCCATGCTTTGATATAGCTCCTACATTCAGGTCCCGTTCCATTTTCGGTGTTATAAAGACGTTGACTGGATGGATGTTAGAATTAGAATTCTCTTTATGTCTTCTGATTTTCAATTCTTGCATTTGCCCCAAAAAAATCGTGAATTTTTCGGAAAACGTGTGCATACAATGATCGCGTGTACATTCAATGATATACTTCTGATTTATTTTTTTGTATTCTCACCTCAAATATTTTCAATACAATGACAATCCAATTGAAAAAATAAAATATGTACATATACATACATATGTACATATTTTGTAAATGTAAAAAAAAAATGACAAATCATGGCTTAAAGGATTGATACGCTACCCATTTCTCCCAAAATATCTTCAAATAACAAAAACGAAGTGGTCCAATCAAAATAGCTCGATACTAAATTCGTGGAAATGCAAATATGCTTCATAATATTTTTTTTCCAAATTTTTCGCGGTTTTCGATTTTTTCTCACCTTTTAAACCTTCCCTGAAGCTCCACGCATATTTCAAGACTAAAATAAGAAAAATCCGTTCAGCCGTTCTCGACAGCGAGAAACAAAAACAGCAATTAATTTTTATATATAGTATAAGAAGTTAAGATATATGTATGTATATATATATATATATATATATGTATATATATTATTGTCCGGTTTTATGTAAACTCCCAAAGTTTGCCGATTGAGACGAAAATTAGCATTGGTATTTATGAAAGTTTTGTTGATATCTGTTCGGATTTAGATATAGTTTCCGAATATAATTTCTGATTTCGCCTAAAAGGTGCATCATATACTCAAAGTTAATCCGATTGCGACGAAATTTTGCACAGAATAGCTAATTGAATCTGCAATGAAGTTTATTGAGATTCGTTTAATTCGGTTCCTTTTTTGATGTAGCTTCTATATATTTTCAGACGATTCTTTCAAACGGATAAACATTGGGTCTTTGGTAAACTAAACTGGGGTTGGTTTTGCTCAATGTTTTTTTTCGACTGCAAAGACTTGGTGCAACATAACATCTAGTCACAAAGTTAGTTGTACGGTCAATAATACTTCCTAGGGGTGCTGAATGCACTGAATTGTGGTTCCTAATAACACCTTGCTGCTTGTGTGTGTGTTTTTCGCTAAGAATATCTCTGTTATTATGCCTTGACTACCACCTTCAATGGGCTTGGCCCCCATAAACGTTTTCACATTCTCAAACCTGAAGACACCGATGAACGTAAAGCGTTTTGCTATCTAATATTCATGAAATAAATATCGAAACGGGAGCAGTTGGATATACAAAAAACGGGTTTTAGAATTGTGTCAGGGATAAAAAAATACTGACATCACCGTTACTAAATAAATACTATTTGAATGAGGATGCAATAAAGTTTATTTTATGCCGCGTATTTCGAAGCACAAAACTATTGGCCGTCCATCAAGTTTTCGTTATTACTGTTAATATAATGTCTTTCTTCCTAGTTATGTATAATAAGATTTATGTCACTTTTCTCAACTGTTTCTTGACCTAACCAAGGAATCCGTGAAGTTAAAGTGTATGTATTTAATAAATGAACAGAATATTTAAAATCATACAAATGTTTAATACATGCTGTGCAATAAATCTGTCACAATGCCCTATTGCGAAAATCAGAGATAACATTTTTATCTGTGCCATTTTTGGCAAGGCATATCCCACTCACATACAAATATGTATCAGTATATAAGCAAACCGGATTCCAGATAAGTTTGTCTTGTCTGCATCTTAGACATGCCAGTTCATATGAGTTAATCTGCTATGTCCTCTAACGGAAAAGTTGTTTACCTTTGTTACTTAATCAAGAATTGTTACGGTTTCAATCGGATCAGTTTATACGTAATACATTTTTTACAATTATCATAAGTCAAAGGGGGAAAAACAACAAAACAATAACAATTCAAACAAGAAATTACATAAATTACAACAATTTTATATTAATTTATTTACTACATTTAAAAATAAATGCGAACTATGGATTCTGAAACAAAGAATAGAACTATTGAGTAGAGAGAAGTCAATGTTCCTGGAAGACTTGTGGGCACAATAAATCACTAAAATGTATGGAAATAATTTAAAAGTCATCGGACTCAGATGATGGTTGTTTGTCTAGATACTAATATATTCTTGGACAGATGTCAGACGTTCTTTGATTGGCATTTGATTTTGTCCAAGTCGACAAGCGATCACTTTACAAAGTGTTTGAAAATGTTTCCCTTAATTTGCATCAAAATCGTTTAACTATCGCCAACAGAGCGTGCATGGAGATCACGTTTACAATTTCATCCATTTAGTCATCATTTATACGTCAAATAACATCAACGTATTCGTAAAAGTGTCGAAAATTATCAATAAATCTGTCAATTAAAAGAAAACCAGTGAAAAGTATCGGATTTATTTGTGGTGAACAGTGGAACAGAACAGGCAGATATGGGGTCAGGTTAGGTTGAAAAGAGGGTTGGATTACATGTTCAATATTATAAATATCGGTCCACTTTTTCTCGTAGTCCCCGTATAACGGTACCTCCCAATTTACGGTATTTAGGGGTGTTTAACCGCATTTTTAAACCGAGTTCGCTGAAATTTGGTACAATGGGTTCTTATTGGTACCACTTTTTCTGGTAGCCCCCATATAAGACACCCTAAATTTTTCGGTATTTTGGAGTTCTTGAGAACGTTTTTCAACCGAATTCGCTGAAATTTGGTATGTTGTAGTCGCATATGATAACAAATCTTCCTATCAAAAACTATAAATATTCGCCCCTCGCCCTCCTGAAGGAAAGAATTAAGACGGCAAACAAAAATATTGGGTTCGAAATTGACATATATCGATCATAAATTAGGCGTAGCCTTCATATAATTATAACCCTAAATATTCGCTAATTTCTACACTGTGTAATCTAAATTGCATAGTTTGTGGATTGTATATTCTACCGTCATTAGTATCAGTCCACGCTTTGGGGTTTACATAAAATGGTTTGTAGAATTATCGGTATAGGTTCACTTTTTTGTAGGTTCCCTATATTTTCATTTCAAGTATCTGTCAGTATACCTATGATGGAGGGTATCCAAAGTTCGAACCGGACGAACTTAATGCTTTTTTCACTTGTTTTGTTATACCCTCCACCAGGTTATATTAATTTTGTCATTCCGTTTGTAACTCATCGAAATATTCATTCCTGACCCTATAAAGTATATATATATATATATATTCTTAATCAGGGTAAGACGATCTAGCCCTGCCCGTCCGTCTGTCCGCCCATCTGTTGTAATCACCCTACCTTCTAAAGGAATTGAGACAGGATGCTGATATTTTGCAAATGTTTGTCTTTTGTCTGCAGGCTGGTCAAGTTCGAATGGGATATATCGGTCCACGTTTAGGCATAGCTCCCATAGAAGGGTACCCCCAATTTTCGGTATTTTGGGGTTCGTAAGCTCGTTTTTCAGCGGAATTTGCTGAAATTGGAACATTATGGCATTAAATATCTCCACAAAAAATTATAAATATTGGTCCACTTTTTCTGGTACCCCCATATATACCTCCTAATTTTCAGTATTTTGGGGGCTTTGATCGTATTTTTCACCGAATTGGCTGTAATTTAGTATTTTGGGTTCGTAATGGGTATCAAATCTCTGCATAAAAAATTATGAATATAGGTCAATTTTTCGGATAACCCCGATATAAGGGTACACCCAATTTTCGGTATTTTGGGGTTCTTAAGCGCGTTTTTCAATCGCATATGGTATTTTGTAGTCGTATATGATAACAAATCTCCCTACCAAAGATTATTATTATTCTTTTTGGGGTAGTCCCCAACACACTCTGATACAGGGTATTATGTCTTTGTGCATATGTTTGTAACAGATTCCTTTTGAGAATATGCATATAATAACTTTCTGAGTCGATTTACGCATTTCCGTCCGTCTGCCCGTCCATGTATTTTTGTGAACAAGGTAGAGATCGAATTTATGATCCGAGTTGGATAAAAATTGGCACAGGTCACTTATTTGTCTAAGAACGAACCCTATTGAAATTGCAGAAAATTGGTTAAGATTTAGATATAGCTCCCATATATAGTTTCGTCCGATTTTATGTGAATGGTGCACCAAACTCCCAATATTTGTCCGATTGGGACAAAATGCCAAGTTTTGTTGGAATCGGTTCAGATTTAGATATAGCTCCCATATATAGTTTCGTCCGATTTTTTGTGAATAAAGCACCAAACTCCCAATATTTGCCCGATTGAGACAAAATTTTGTTCAGGGTAGTAAATTAGGTCCAGATTTATGTATGAGAAGTTTTTTCGGAATCGGTTTAGATTTAGATATAGCTCCCATATATAGTTTCGTCCGATTTTATGTAAATGGAGCACCAACGAGTCAAATTTAGGCCGATTGACACAAAATTTTGCACAGCGTACTGAATTAGGCCCAAATCTTGTGTATGCGAAATTTCGGGAAACCGATTCAGATTTAGATATAGCTCCTATATATAGTTTCTGAATATATAGTTTCAGATTTTATGTAAATGGTGCACCAAACCCCCAGTACTGAGTTTGGTCTAGATCACTGGAATCGGTTCAGATTTAGATATGTAAAAGCTCACATATATAGTTGCGTCCGATTTCATGTAAATGAAACATTTACATAGAATGCATAGAATCATTTTCTGAGTCGATTTATGCATATCCTTTGATTTGCACGAAATTTGGCATAGCGTACTAAAGAATGATGTGTGTTAATTTTCGGAAAAATCGATTTAGATTTCGATATAGCTCCCACATATACATATTTATTTGTACGATTTTACATAAATGGTGCACCAAACTCCTAATGTCGAAATTTTGCACAACTTATAAAATTGAGACTTGAATGGCGTTATTGCGTTTTATTGAAATTGGTGCAGGCTTGGCTAAAGCTTCCATATGTATTGCGAAGTGATTGAAATTAAATTTTTTAACAGTACTATAAATCGTTTTCCATAAATTTGTCCCATGGTTCGCAGACGACTCTAAATCTGCCCGAATGAAATTAAATATATCATAGGTAACAAAAAGGCATGAGTATGTTCCGTCGAGGAAATATTGACATGCAATTTTAATGATACATATATATGTACAATGTATCCAAAGTGGTAAAGGGTATCATACTGGGACTGGGCCGACTTTACTACTTTCCTTACTGGTTGTTAAATTGAAATATGTATATATTGCAGCTGGATAAAGGTTGCGTACTAATTAATTACAATTATATGATATTCAAAATTAACGTTGATAACTTTAGCTGTGGCAGTGAAGTGTCACGGGTCCTGGTATATATATATACATATGAAAGCCATAACTTAAATTGCTCTTTCTTCTTAGGAATGTTCTTTGAATATTCTTCGATGACATTCTATGTTAATTTTATAAATTGTTAAAATAAGTCGTTGCATACCGTCCCAACTATTGATTTTATTATTGCCATACCTGAGGATACATTTTATTTCACTGTATCCTAATACGATCGCCACTTATCCGCATTGTTCGACTGATATTAACCAAAGACAATGAATGAATTAAAAATTAGAAAAGAAAATCTCCACTAAAAACCACAAGTATTGTACATTAAACTGACAAGCATCGGACAACACTTGAATGCCTCAATGGACAGGCGGGAAGGCTTAAAAATGATGTCGAACAAATCTTAAAGACAACTGCAATGGCAACAACAAAAAACAACAACATTGACAACAAAATAGCAAACTTGCATGATAAAAATACATATATCGATCTCTGCTGCCATAGAGACTGGGGGCAAAGTCTTGTAAAGAGCTATGTACGCAGTAGCCAAGCCCATGGGCACAGGAACGTTAATCTTGTTTCCAATTTGAGCGCATGCGTCACAGCCAACGTAATGAACGACCAGAAGATTGTTTTCTGTTTTTTTTATTTTTTTGTTTTTAATTTTTTATTCTCGGCTTGTTAACATGAACCGGTTAAGAACATGTAACAATTATTAAACAAGGTAAACTTCATCGTAATTAATGCAGCAGCAAACAACACAGCATTCACTTTTGCTCTCAATTAAAGACACATGGCCAGATGTTAAGCTTTACGCATAGAACAAGTTGGAATATGTGCGGAAATTTTCAAACGCAATATACTCGTATTACAGATATATGTCGGTAAAAACGTTAAATATGCACATAGAAGGAGTATTAAAGTGGAAGTCAAAGTTTCGGCCTAGTAATCATATCAAAATCTTCGGAATCCATCGCTTTAGTAAATTTGTTGACTTTTGAAAATAATATAAGTTAAAAATGCCGGGAATTAGTTACGCTGCCCAAACTTTAGTAGTTTGATGCGTTATTCACATAAAATCGGACGAAACTGTATATGGGAGCTGTATCTAAAACTTAAAATACTTGATTTTTTTCGTTATAATCGGATAAATCTTGGAAGTTTGGTGCAACATTACATTACATCGTACAAAAATATAAACTGGTACATAAAAATTTTAATCGATTTACTCAAAACTTTATACGCTTCATTCTATGCCCAATTGGGTACGGTGGGCAGATCAGTAAAATCTTAGCTGTGCTCTATTGACTTCTACTATAACCATGGTCATTTAGTTTGGACTGATATTATTTCGATATAATTCTTCTTTGCTCTACTCAAACAACTGGTTTGATATATCAAATGTCACATAATGCAAAAATATACTGGTTTTCTTCCTCGAAGCCTTACGAAGTCCAAGGTGTCCTTCAAGTGAATTTCTTAATTTTGAGTTTTTATTTCAAATTTTTCTTTATTTTTATAAATATTTATCGATCTTTAGTTATTCGAGCAATTTCTGGGCCAATTATTGGGTACTAAATTTGGTACAGTGGGTTCTTATTGGGTACTAAATTTGGTACAGTGGGTTGTTATTGGGTACTGAATGTACTGCAAAATATTATAATATAGGTCGACTTTTTCTGGTAGCCTCCATATAACGGTACCTCCTAATTTACAGAATTTTGAGGGTTTTGATCGTATTTTTAACCGAATTGGCAGTAATTTAGTATTTTGAGTTCTTAATAGGTACCAAATCTCTCCACAAAAAAATTTGAATATAGGTATATTTTGTACCTTATATGGGAACTACCCATATATGGGTACGCCCAATTTTCGGTATTTTGGAGTTCTTTAGCGTTTTTCAACCGAATTCGCTGCAATTTGGTATTTTGTAGTCGTATATGGTAACAACTTTCCCTACTAAAAATTATTAATGTTCGCCCCCTTTTTGGGGTAGTCCCCACATAACTCCCTTTTATACCCTCCACCTTAGTATTGAAATTGGTTAAAATCGGTTCAGATTTAGATATAGCTCCCATATATATTTCTGTCCGATTTTATGTATATGGTGCACTAAAGTCCCTGTATATCTTTCGATTTGCACGAAATTAAGTATAGCGTACTGAATTTAGTCCAGATAGATGTGTGTTAAGTTTCGTAAAATTCGGTTCAGATTTAGGTATAACACCCATATATATTTTTGTCCGATTCTATGGAGCATCAAAGCCCCAAAAATTTCTTTGGATTTGCACGAAATTTTGCACAGCGTACTGAATTAAGACTAAAATGATGTGTGCTAAGTCCAATTTTATGGAAATGGTGCACTAAAGTCCCCATATATCTTACGATTTGCACGAAATTTGGCATTGCGTACTGAATTAACTCAAGAATTATGTGTGTTATATTTTCGTCCGATTTTATGTATATAGTGCAGCAAAGTCCCTGTATATCTTTCGATTTGCACGAAATTTGGTATATCTTACTGAATTTAGTCTAGAATGATGTGCGCTAATTTTCGTGAAAATCGGTTCAGATTTATATATAGCATTGCTTCCATATATTAACATAGTTTGCAGAATGACATGTGTAGGGATTGATGTTAATCGGTTTACGTATATGTAGATAAAGATCATATGTTTAAGTTCGTTCAATTTCACGTCAATGTTCCTTCGAAAAGGCGACGTCTGTTAGGATACATATCGTCGGCCCAGCCCGACTTTACTACTTTCCTTATTGGTTGGTATTGCAAATGTCAACGCATTAGTATAGCCCTATATAACGCTACCCTCCAGTGTTGCTAAAACTTGATTGAGAAAAAATGATAGATTTAGCTGAAAAATATGCTAAAAAGAGCTAACAATTTTGGAAATGAATAAAATTAAATTTGATTATAGTTGATAATGAGATCTATATTATTTAAATTTGAAATTAACAGCAATGTTGTGAGGATATTATAAGTGTTTCTGTTTCAACAACATGTAACGTCAACAAATTTTGGACCTGGACTAACATTTTAGTATACGGATCGCTATATCTCGACTAGCTGAGTCACACACATCTATGTGTGTCTGTCCATTAACATTTGTAAACAAAGGCATGTTCACAGCTGTGAAACAATTGTCACGATATTTAGCATACCCGGTTCTGGTCAGAGAAGACACTTATTGTGTTTGGTAAAATCGGTCAATATTTGGCCTGGTCTAGAGGTCACAGAATTGCACATGAGGGAAACTTTAACGAATAAGTATATTTAGGGGATGAAATGAACCAAAAAAGAGTGTTTTTGCCTATATTCCACTTTTATCAAGACAATTAAAAGCCAGTAAGGAAAGTAGTAAAGTCGGACGAGGCCGACTATATGATACCCTTCACCACTTTGGCTATATTCAAAAGATGGAATCCTAACAGACGTCGCATTTTTGAAGAATTAACATTAAATTAAACATTTCATTCCGCAAGCTGTACTAAATTTTGGTCAGATATAGAGTTGCTCCTTACAATGGGACAAAATAATGTAAATAAATTTTAAGCAAAATATCGAAATCTAAACCGATTTCATCGAAACTTGTCACATGTTAGGCTACACTTATTTCAGTATGTTTTTTGCATTCGGCGATATTCTGAACTTTTCATTTACTTATATATCCAAATTTCGTGCAAATCGAAGGATATATAGGGACTTTTGTGTACTATTTACGTAAAATCGGACGAAAATATATATATCTGAACCGATTTTCACGAAATTTAACACACATCACTCCCGACTTAATTTAGTACGCTATGCCAAACTTCGATCAAATCGAAAGATATATAGGGACTTTGGTCCACTATATACCTAAAATCGGACAAAAATATATATGGGAGCTATATCTAAATCTGTACCGAGTTTTACGAAATTTAACACACATCGTTCTAGAATTAATTCAGTACGCTGTGCCAAATTTCGTGAAAACGAAGGACATATAGGGACTTTGGTCCACTATATACCTAAAATCGGACGAAAATATATATGGGAGCTATATCTAAATCTGAACCGATTTTTACAAAATTTAACACACATCGTTCTAGAATTAATTCAGTACGCTGTGCCAAATTTCGTGCAAATCGAAGGATATATAGGGACTTTGGTCCACTATATACCTAAAATCGGACAAAAATATATATGGGAGCTATATCTAAATCTGAACCGATTTTCATGAAATTTAACACACATCGTTCTAGAATTAATTCAGTATGCTGTGCCAAATTTGGTGCAAATTCAAGGATATATAGGGACTTTGGTGCACTATTTACCTAAAATCGGACGAAAATATATATGGGAGCTATATCTAAATCTGGACCGATTTTCAGGAAACTTAACACACATCATTCTAGAGCCAATTCAGTACGCTGTGGCAAATTTCGTGCAAATCGAAAGAAATTTAGGGACCTTAGTGTACCATTTACCTTAAATCGGACGAAAATATATATGGGAGCTGTATCTAAATCTGAACCGATTTTTCCCAATTTCAATAGTGTTCGTTCTTGGGCCAAATAAGTGAACTGTGCCAAATTTCATCAAAATCGGATCATAAATGCAACCTGTACTTTGTTAACAAAAATACATGGACGGACGGACATGCATAAATCGACCTTAAAAGTGATTCTATGCATTTTCTCAAAAGGAACCATGTGTCTATCTCGTTTCCTTTTGCCTGTTACAAACATATGCACAAAGACATGATACCCTGTACCACAGTGTGGTGACATTACATTTTGTTCTTGATCAGAATAAAATTCTATGACGATTTACGCATGCCCGTCTGTTGAAATCATGATAGAGAACGCAATATTTAAGATAAAGCTCCGAAATTGTACAAGGTTGTTCCCCATATAACGGTACTGTCATTCTAGGTATTTTGGACACATTTTTCCACCGAAATGGTTGCAATTGGTTTAATATGGTACCTGCCAATATGGGAAATTTTTGAAACATTTTTCAATACAAGTGACTGTAATTTTGTATTTTGGGTTCTCATTGTATAATTTTTTGCCTTTAACACCTTTTTATACCCTCCACCATAGTATGGAGGGTATATTAGTTTAGTTTTTCCGTTTGTAACGCATCGAAATAATCATTTCCGACCATATAAAGTATATATATTCTTGATCAGCGTAAAATTCTATGACGATATAAGCATGTCCGTCTGTCCGTCTGTCTGTCTGTTGTAATCACTCTAGCGTCTAAACGAATTGAGATAGATCGCCAAAATTTTGCATAGAGTCGTCTTTTGTCTGCAGGCAGGTCAAGTTCGAAGATGGGCTTTATCGGTCCACGTTTAGGCATAGCTCCCATATAAGGGTACCCCCCAATTTTCGGTATTTTGAGGTTCTTGAGCGCGTTAGTTAGTTATGCAATCTGTTTCGGGTTTAGGTTTGGTTCTAAGACTCTGTTGTAATCATATCACCTGCGGAGAATATCGAGATAAAAAACTAGAACGTAAGGTTCGATAATGAACTATATATGAACTTTAACCCGTATTTAGACCTAGCCCCTGTGTGGGAGGTACCAGAAGGAGTGGACCGATATTCCCCATCTTCAAACTTGAAGTATGTTTGGATGAAATTATAAGATGGCCAAAGTTTGGATGAAATCAAAATTTTCTGAAACAAATTTGGTCTAAAGAAATATGGGGTTTAGAGCCATTTTATCCGTGTAAAAGTGTATACACCCTCATTATCCATTAAAAATTTCTGAAATTTGTTTTATAGTTTACATTGTGTTATACATAACTGGTTTTCCCTATATTTTCATTTTAAGTACCTGTCAGTATATCTATGGTGGAGGGTATCCAAAGTTCGGCCCGGCCGAACTTAACGCTTTTTTTATACTCTCCACCATAGTATGGATGGTATATTAGTTTTGTTTTTCCGTTTGTAACGCATCGAAATAATCATTTCCGACCCTATAAAGTATATATATTCTTGATCAGCGTAAAATTCTATGACGATCTAAGCATGTCCGTCTGTCCGTCTGTCTGTCTGTTGTAATCACTCTAGCGTCTAAACGAATTGAGATAGATCGCCAAAATTTTGCATAGAGTCGTCTTTTGTCTGCAGGCAGGTCAAGTTCGAAGATGGGCTTTATCGGTCCACGTTTAGGCATAGCTCCCATATAAGGGTACCCCCCAATTTTCGGTATTTTGAGGTTCTTGAGCGCGTTAGTTAGTTATGCAATCTGTTCCGGGTTTAGGTTTGGTTCTAAGACTCTGTTGTAATCATATCACCTGCGGAGAATATCGAGATAAAAAACTAGAACGTAAGGTTCGATAATGAACTATATATGAACTATAACCCGTATTTAGACCTAGCCCCTGTGTGGGAGGTACCAGAAGGAGTGGACCGATATTCCCCATCTTCAAACTTGAAGTAAGTTTGGATGAAATTATAAGATGGCCAAAGTTTGGATGAAATCAAAATTTTCTGAAACAAATTTGGTCTAAAGAAATATGGGGTTTAGAGCCATTTTATCCGTGTAAAAGTGTATACACCCTTATTATCCATTAAAAATTTCTGAAATTTGTTTTATAGTTTACATTGTGTTTTACATAACTGGTTTTCCCTATATTTTCATTTTAAGTACCTGTCAGTATATCTATGGTGGAGGGTATCCAAAGTTCGGCCCGGCCGAACTTAACGCTTTTTCACTTGTTCCGTTTGTAACGCATCGAAATAATCATTTCCGACCCTATAAAGTATATATATTCTTGATCAGCGTAAAATTCTATGACGATCTAAGGATGTCCGTCTGTCTGTCAGTCTGTTGTAATCACTCTAGCGTCTAAACGAATTGAGATAGATCGCTAAAATTTTGCATAGAGTCGTCTTTTGTCTGCAGGCAGGTCAAGTTCGAAGATGGGCTTTATCGGTCCACGTTTAGGCATAGCTCCCATATAAGGGTACCCCCCAATTTTCGGTATTTTGAGGTTCTTGAGCGCGTTTTTCAACTGAATTCGCTCAAATTTGGTATATTGAGTTGTTATTGGGTAGCAAATTCTTCCACTGAAAATTATAAATATGGGTCCACATTTTCGGATAGCCCCCATATAAGGGTACCCCCAATTTTGAGTTATTTTGGGGGGTTTGATCGCATTTTTCGACCGAATTCGCTGAAATTCGGTACTTTGAGTTCTTATTGGGTAGGAAATCTCTATACTAAAAATTAGAAATATAGGTCATTTTTTTCGGGTAGCCCCCATATAAGGGTACCCCCCAATTTTCGGTATTTTAGGGTTCTTGAGCGCGGTTTTCAACCAAATTCGCTGAAATTTGGTACATTGGGTTCATATTGGGTACCAAATTTCCCCACTAAAAAAATTAAATATAGGTCCACATTTTCCGGTAGCCCCCATATAAGGGTACCCCCAATTTTCGCTATTTTGAGGTTCTTGAGCACGTTTTTCAACCTAATTCCCTGAAATTTGGTATTTTGTAGTTGTATATGGTAACAAATTTCCCTACAAAAAATTATTAATATGCTCCTTCTTTTTGGGGTAGTCCCCATATAACCCCCTTTTTATACCCTCCACCATAGTATGGAGGGTATATTAGTTTTGTTTTTCCGTTTGTAACGCATCGAAATAATCATTTCCGACCCTATAAAGTATATATATTCTTGATCAGCGTAAAATTCTATGACGATCTAAGCATGTCCGTCTGTCTGTCTGTCTGTCTGTTGTAATCACTCTAGCGTCTAAACGAATTGAGATAGATTGCCAAAATTTTGCATAGAGTCGTCTATGGTCTGCAGGCAGGTCTAGTTCGAAGATAGGCTTTATCGTACCCCCCAATTTTCGGTATTTTGGGGTTCTTGAGCGCGTTTTTCAACTGAATTCGCTCAAATTTGGTATATTGAGTTGTTATTGGGTAGCAAATTCTTCCACTGAAAATTATAAATATGGGTCCATATTTTCGGATAGCCCCCATATAAGGGTACCCCCAATTTTGAGGTATTTTGGGGGGTTTGATCGCATTTTTCTACCGAATTCGCTGAAATTCTGTACTTTGAGTTCTTATTGGGTAGGAAATCTCTATACTAAAAATTATAAATATAGGTCATTTTTTTCGGGTAGCCCCCATATAAGGGTACCCCCAAATTTTCGGTATTTTAGGGTTCTTGAGCGCGGTTTTCAACCAAATTTGCTGAAATTTGGTACATTGGGTTCATATTGGGTACCAAATTTCCCCACTAAAAAATTTAAATATAGGTCCACATTTTCCGGTAGCCCCCATATAAGGGTACCCCCAATTTTCGCTATTTTGAGGTTCTTGAGCACGTTTTTCAACCGAATTCCCTGAAATTTGGTATTTTGTAGTTGTATATGGTAACAAATTTCCCTACAAAAAATTATTAATATGCTCCCCCTTTTTGGGGTAGTCCCCATATAACCCCCTTTTTTATATTAAAATAGTTATGCAATCTGTTCCGCGTTTTAGGTTTGGTTCTAAGACTCTGTTGTAATCATATCACCTGCGGAGAATATCGAGATAAAAAACTAGAACGTAAGGTTCGATAATGAACTATATATGAACTATAACCCGTATTTAGACCTAGCCCCTGTGTGGGAGGTACCAGAAGGAGTGGGCCGATATTCCCCATCTTCAAACTTGAAGTAAGTTTGGATGAAATTATAAGATGGCCAAAGTTTGGATGAAATCAAAATTTTCTGAAACAAATTTGGTCTAAAGAAATATGGGGTTTAGAGCCATTTTATCCGTGTAAACATGTATACACCCTCATTATCCATTAAAAATTTCTGAAATTTGTTTTATAGTTTACATTGTGTTTTACATAACTGGTTTTCCCTATATTTTCATTTTAAGTACCTGTCAGTATATCTCTGGTGGAGGGTATCCAAAGTTCGGCCCGGCCGAACTTAACGCTTTTTCACTTGTTACTTGTTATATTCGGATATTGTAGTGTAATTATAACACTAGGAGGTGTTATTTTTCACCGACACGGCAATTGGTTCCGCAGAAAATTTAAGTCTTGTGCTTTTTTCCAGTGAGCGGAGCAGTATAGTAGGACGGGGCTATCCATATGATACATAGCCCCGTCCGACTATACTGCTCCGCTCACTGGAAAAACATTGGAAAATCAGATCCACCATGTGAAACATACGGAAACTTCAATGTGTCAATTTTAAATCGAAAATCGACAATTTTTTGGAGTGATGCTATAAAATAGGTGCTAGATCAATTTTTTTCGTGCTAAGCTAGCTTAAAAAGTGCTAAATCTAGCACTAAAAGTGCTAAATAGGCAACACTGCTACCCTCACATATATGGTATTGAGGATTTTTGGCATGTACTTTGTGCTCCCATTGGGTAGAAAATCTCTCTAAGAAAAATGATAGAAATAGATCCACATTTTAGAATATGACTGTTCTACCCATTACTCGGTATTTTGGGAGGTATGGGCACGTTTTTAAAATTGGAAATACAATAGGTAACACATATTTCTACAAAATACCCCTTTATTCGATAGTTTAAGGAGTTTTGGCACGTTTTTTTATCATTGAGTATCATATCTTCCAAATATTATCAACAGTAGTCAATTTGTTAGTATGACCGTCCATTTAACAGTGCTCTCAAACTTCTTTATTTTGGAGAGTATGGGCACATTTTTTTATCGAATTAGTTATATTGAAATCACATTAGATAGCAAATCTTCTTGCCAAAAGTTATCAATATTGGCCAGGGACCGTAACGGTTATAACTTATATCAAATCAGGTAAAAAATAACTGTTATTATGTGACCTAAATAAAAAAAATCCACTTTAATTATTTATTTTTTAACGAAAAAAATAAACGTTGATTTTTAACTGTTAAAAATGATTTTTATTTTTTCCGTCAAAAATAAAAGTCTTTTTGGGACTTTTATTTTTTCCGTCAAAAATAACAGTCTTTTTGGGACTTTTATTTTTTCCGTCAAAAATAAAAGTCTTTTTGGGACTTTTATTTTTTCCGTCAATAATAAAAGTCTTTTTGTGATTTTTATTTTTTCCGTCAGAAAATAAAAGTCTTTTTACGTAAATAAACGTATAGAGTTTGGTACCAGTTATATAACCTTTGACCTAATAGTCAGGGGAATGATTCTTTAATTTATATTCATGATTTGGTACACTAGACTATTTTTTAAAAATTTATAACAAATATTTTTTACCTTTGATCTTGATTACTTATGTGTACACTTATTGTAATAAGGACAGAGATTTATAAATTGTAATTTTATAACTGATTACAAGTTGTATAAACTTCTTTACATAAAAAGAGTTTTATTTCCTGACGGAAAAAATAAAAATCCCAAAAAGACTTTTATTTTCTGACGGAAAAAATAAAAATCCCAAAAAGACTTTTATTTTTGACGGAAAAAATAAAAGTCCCAAAAAGACTGTTATTTTTGACGGAAAAAATAAAAGTCCCAAAAAGACTTTTATTTTTGACGGAAAAAATAAAAATCGAAAAAAGACTTTTATTTTTGACGGAAAAAATAAAAATCATTTTTAACAGTTAAAAATCAACGTTTATTTTTTCCGTTAAAAAATAATCCTTAACATGGGAACTGAGAGTGTTTTCTCAAGATCACTCAATATCCTTAATGGGCTCCTCAGTACGAATCTATTGGTATATGACACTATTGGTGTCCCATGTCTCTAACATGAAGATTTTTTTGTTCGCATTTTAAAAAATACCTGTTATTTTCGGTCCCTGATATTGGCCCATCATATTTTTAACCGAATGGGTATTTTTAACCGAATGGGTTTTATCTCATTAGGTGTCATATATGGAGAGTACAAAAAGTTCCGCACGGCCGCACTTAACACGTTGTTTCTTTAGTTTTTCTTCGTTTTCGTTCTTGAAATTGTCGCCCAACTCTCTGCCAGTGCCTTCCATAGATACAGCCAACATTTTGCCAAGGACAGTCTAAAATACAGACTCCATATTTTTACCGTCTGTCGCTTTGAAACAGCTACAACGTATAAGAGTTACTTTGCTACAAATAATTCCAATTTTAGCCCAACTGCATTTATAGAGGCTTATCTGTACAGCCGTTTCATTATTATGTCTCAAGTTCAAAACAATCATCTTTTTCTCAAAAACACTTGATAATGAAATTCAAGTTCAAGTTTACGCACATACTGACAATGACAGATATACGCAATGCACTCAAAGGCCGTACTGGCACGCGCATTCTCAGGAGTTCAATGTCCACAGCATCCATTGCTAACGGTGTGGTGTTGACGCAAACTGGTTGGCCACAAGCCAAAACAAAACGCATACAACTTGGCAAAAATTCTTTACGCAAAGCGCGTAAAAAGGCGTGTACACAAACGTGATTCACAGTGGAAGTACTTGAAATACTCATTTGCTACAGAGAGTTTTAGGCGTTGCCTCGTGTTGCAACGTACATACATAAGTGTGTTTATTTTACTTTTTGAATGGGTGTTGTTGTATTTTTTGGATTGGCGCGTGTTTTCCGCGATCGTTGCTCTAGTTTTGGAATGCAATTTTTTTGGATTGTTGGCAAAGTGGTTTTTGCGTTAATTCGTGTTAATGTTCGAAATTGTTATTATTTCAGTTTCAAGTTGAATGCACTCCAGCGTCGAAGTGGGCTATAGATTTGTATCATTTTACATTTTTTTTGTTTTGGCTTGCGTGCCACAAAGTTGTTTTCAAGTTGTTTTTGTTTTGTTGAATATTAAACGTTTTGTTTGTTCTTTTGTGTCTTTGTTGTTGCTGTGCTTGGAATATCCGAAATTTTGCCACGAGACTCTAGACTAGTAGTCCGCCAATCCACACTCATTGATGATGTTGACGAGGATGTTGTTGGCATGGGTGTTCCACTCAGTTCTGCCATTGCCAAATTGAAACGGTTGATGTTTGTTGTTGCTGTTGCAGTTGCTGCTGGTGATGGGCGTTCATCGAAAAATAGTTTGGTGTGGATTTATTGTTTTGAAATAGTTTTGGCGTTAATTAAATCCAATGAATGGCATGTCATTATCATGAAACTATAAATTTGCCACATTGAACGAATTCTAATTGAATGCATTTTAAATGCAACAATTGCATTTGCGAAAGACCTTGAATCAGTTCAAATATCCATAGAAATATTACAAAATTATCGACATTTGAGTAATTGAGTTATTATCGATTGTGGAATGCCTGGGTTGATCTCGTTTCTATTTCTATTTATGTGTTTGATAATTACAAAACATTGGAATTTGATCATTTGGAAAATATAATTGTATATAATTTTTGAAAGGAATATTTTTCATTAGATTTAATGTGAATATTAACTACTAACGATAAATTTGAAATAATTTAGATCGGATTAAGATATGAACTTTGACTTCTTAAACAAGTTGGTATAAGTATCAGATGATATCACTTTCTTAGTTCTAAATCTAAGAGGACAACTATCTATCTATATATCGACGCCTCCGAACCATAGTATGCTAAGTCTGAAAAGTGAGTTTTTCAGTAGAAGCTTTCAAAGTATGGACGTTTCTTTAATCGTACGTGCCATGCTAAGTACATTTTTGCTTATAACTTTGGTTTGGATTGGCCGATGATTACCAAAATTTCAGTGAATGTAAATTAAGGACCGTAGTATATAAAAAGGTAAAGAACTTTAAAACATGCTAATCGACTTAGCATACTATGGTTCGGAGGCGTCGATATATAAAAATGAATTGCTGTTCGTTAGTCTCGCTAAAACTCGAGAACGGCTGAATGGATTTTTCTTATCTTTGTCTTGAAATTTTCGTGGAGCGCCGGAGAAGGTTTAAAAGGTGAAAAAAATTTAAAACCGAGAAAAATTTACAAAAAAAATATTTTGAAGCATATTTCATTTCCACGAATTTAGTATCGAACTATTTTGATTGCACTACGTTGTAGTTGTTATTTTGAGATGTTTCATTTCAAATTTTCAAAATATTTAATTTTTTTGTTCAATTTGAATGACATTGTATTGAAATTTTTTTGGGAGAATACAAAAAATAATTGAGAAGTACATGTGCATGAATGTACATGCGAACATTGTATGTACACATTTTCCATAGGATGCACGTACATTTTGGGACTAATGCTAGGATGGAAAATCAGTAGACATTCTGAATCGAGTTCGCGTCAATTTAGGGTATTCGCGTACATTCGGGGTATTATATGGGTAATAATGAATATTGATATGCCACGGGAAATATCAAATCAGGTAGTTATATGCCTAATCGTTTTTACATATCTTTGAACTTATATGTAAATAGAACACCTCACATATATCCGATACCAAAAATGTGTATCACAGAGAAAACTAATATACGAGATATTTTCTTTGCAAAACTCTATCATTAAACTCAACTGGAAATTCAGAAGAGTGGACCGATATTGACAATTTTGAGTAGGATTCATGCCACCAAATAAAACAACCAATTACAGCTGATTAGGTTAAAAAACGTGCCCAGATCCTCAAAGGATCATATAATGTAGAGTGCCATTATATGGAGGCTTTTCGGAAGCTTGACCAAATTTTGTTAGGAACATTTTCTACTCAATGATCATCCAAAATATAAAATTACAGCCAAATACCCGTATACTTGGGCCAATATTTATAATTATAAGTAGATAATTTTTCTACTCAATAAATGTCCCCTATATTAAATTAAAAGCAATCTGTTGAAACCCGTACCCAAAATCATGAAAATACGGAATGTTTATATGGGCGGTACCCCGAAACATGTGCCAATATTGATAATATTTGGTACGGACGCTTTCTGCTGAATTACAACCAATTCTGTTAAAAAAAATCGTAACAAATTCTCATATTGTGAGGTACCGTTATATGGGGGCTACCCTAAATAGTAAACTAATATTGAACATTTTCAATACCACATATCCTAGGAGTAGTAGCAATGTATGTGCAAATTTCAGACCACTATCTCAAATCGTGAAGGGTAGAAAAAGCTAACTTAATATTGGGCTATTGTTTTGTGAATTATACATCAACAATATTGCTATGCTAAACAACGTTTGCCGGGTCCGCTAGTATATTATATATTTCTTGCCTAGTCAAGAGCAAGTGATGCCCGGTGCTATATGACATTTCTATTAGAATGTTTTGGTGCGCAATTCGAGCGAGCTCTCAGGCATTGGCTCTAGTGAATTTTACCCGACAAATCTTTAAACTGAAAGTCAATATTGCACTGATAGCCGAAATGGGTCTGGAATGAAATCTGTTAGATTTAATGGAAACCGGTTCAGATTTAGTAATAGCTCCCATATATATTTTGGTCAGGTTTACATCAAAGACTCAAGGTTTGTCAAATTTACACAACATTTTTGGAATGTTTAGGGGTAACAACTAATTATCCCCAAGTACCACACTGTGGTACAGGGTATTATGTCTTTGTGCATATGTTTGTAACAGGCAAAAGGAATCGAGATAGACCCATGGTTTCTTTTGAGAATATGTATAGAATCTGAGTCGATTTACGCATGTCCGTCTGTCCGTCCGTCCATGTATTTTTGTTAACAAAGTAGAGGTCGCATTTATGATCCGATTTGGATGAAATTTGGCACAGTTCACTTATTTGGCCCAAAGACGAATCCAATTGAAATTGGAGACAATCCGTTCAGATTTAGATATAGCTCCAATATATATTTTCGTCCGATTTTATGTAAATAATGCACCAAACTCCTAATATTTGTCCAATTGGGACAACACAGTGCACTGAATCAGGTCCATGCTTATGTGTGCGAATCGATTCAGATTTAGATATAGCTTCCATATATATAGTCGTCCGATTTTATGTGAATGATGCACCAAACTCCCAATATTTGTCCGATTGGCGCAAAATTTTGTATAGAGTTCTGAATTAGGTCCAAACTGATGTCTGCAAAGTTTAATTAAAATCGGTTCAGATTTGGATATAGCTCCAATATATAGTTTCGTCAGATTTTATGTGAATGATGCACCAAACTCCCAATATTTGTCCAATTGAGACAAAATTTTGCACAGAGTACTGAATCATATTTAGATATATGTCTGCGAAGTTTTTTTAAAAATCGGTTCAGATTTAGATACAGCTCCCATATATAATTTCGTCCGATTTTATGTGAATGATGCAACAAACTTCCAATAGTTGTCCGATTGGGACACAATTTTGCTCAGAGTAATGCATTGGATCCTGACTGATGTCTGCGAAGTTTTTTTTAAATCGGTTCAGATTTAGATATAGCTCCTATATAGTTTCGTCCGGATATTGGATATTGTATATATTAACATATCTTGCATGTACCCAAAGTGGTAAAGGGAATCATATAGTCGGCCTCGTCCGACTTTTAATATTTCCTTACTGGTTTAAATTGCAAAATTTCTTTAATGATAAAAAATTGGTATCTAGGCAGAATTGTGAAAATCGACTACTAGAGTTTTTTTGCAAATAGAGAGCAGGATTTCTATGAGAGAAACATTATGAAGATACCTTTAAAATGGCAACAAATCATACAACAGAACGGTGCATCGGGCATTCCGAAGCATAATAGATTTCCTTTTATCCATCCTAATATAATCTCCAATCCTTCAGCTAATCTTCACTAACTTAAATAATAATATTTATCACATTATACCACTCCCTATTCTTTCTATATGCATACTCATAGGTATGTCCATTCTTTAAATTGGCTGATGTAATATAACCAAAAAATATTTTAAGAAACACGTTTTTATTAATTGAAATCTTATCCAATTGGACAGCCATTCAATGGTCAAAATAAGCAACAACATGAAAAAAACGTTACACCAAACATGAATATCGGAATAGTTTTTCTTCTGTTTTTCTATGCTGACCAGTGCAACATAAGCGAGACAACAAAGTAATAGATACACTACTGGACACTGTTAATAAATATAACACTTAACCTCAATTCTAGGACAACAAAATTAGGAATTCCACATTTTGTACTGCCAATAAAATTGATATTGGACTGAATGGTAAACAATAACAATACTGGTTATGTTGGATATACGAGAAGTTATGCTGCACGTTAAATGCGAAATTATTTGAATAAATTATAGTGTGGGAGAGGTCGACAAACGTGAAATGAGGTATTTTAAAGAGCTGAACACGATGAAGCCGAACAGAACAATAACAATGAATAGACATAGACGAGCTGAAGGGAGTCTCATATAGACAAGGTGAAAAGAGTCAGTCATATAGTGATGAGTTATACACGAATTACACTAGCACGTCTTGACATTTCTAAAGGAGGCTTCCAAGATGGTCATAGTGTCCATTTAAGCGCAGACAATATTTTCTATATTGTGTTATATTTTTACTAAAAGTTGTTTAACTTATTTTGTATTAAAATATATATATTTTTTTCAAAATAATTTATTTCAATATTGTAATGGATCTCGTTGTACATTCAATACGATACCGCCTTCAGATTGTAATATCAATGCTTTGGGATCCAATTTAATTCGATGAGGATTTTTTGGACTTAACGTCACGCGATGATTGCGTAAAAATTGCAAAAGTCCAACCTTTGTTTGAAGATATGCAAAACGTTCTCCAATGCACGCATGCGGTCCAAGTCCAAATGGCATATAACTATAAGGTGTAATGTTTTTACGATTTTCAGGCGAAAATCGCTCTGGATTAAAGGTCTGTGGTTCCGGGAAGTACTAAAAAGAAAAAGAAAAGAAACAATTAAATCTAATTTAAGTATTGGTATATGATTCCACTTGGGAATATAATTAATTACAACAAGTAACAACGATGTTAAATTCGGCCCGGCCGAATGAGGATGACAATTAAAATATCTAAAATAAATGGAGGCTCCTAGGAGAAAACTCATGTTATGATAGGACCTTGAACATACCGAAAAATACGTAAGAAACAGATGGTTGAAATTCTCAAATATGGGACCTACCCGTAAACGTAGGTAATTATTAAATAATTTTTTGGGATCTTATGGTGGAGGATATAATAAAGCAGCTAGGGGTGTACAAAAACCGGATGCGTACCTTCACCACATTTGGGTACATACAAAAGATGCTACGAAGTTTCTTATTGTAAGCTACAGTAATAAATATATGGATTTCAACCATACTGAACAAACATTCCTCCCTACTGATCCTGTCATGTCCATAAGATCAATGGACAGGGTGGATCCATACGAAGAAAAAACTAAATACACATAAATGAACATAATAAAATCCGAGATGCCAAATTGAAGTTTTTTTTTCGGAAAAATGAGCTATGGGAATTGAGAATGGGACGTTAATTTTATATGGCCACTATTTCAGAACGTGGAATCAATTGATATATATCTTACCTTTGGATCCATGTGCAAAGCATATGCTGGTATATAGATGGGCATACCCTTTGGTATGCTAAAACTGCTAAATGGTTCCAACAAATAGCTATCATCTTTCTCCACAGTACATTCACGGTCCAAAAACGGCAACGGGGGATATAATCGCAAAGTTTCACTTATAACCATTTGCATATATTCCAACGATTCTATATTTCGCAATGTAAGTTTTCCACCACTATTTATCAATACGGTGCGCACCTCTTCTCGTACCCTTTCTTGAATTTCAGGATTTCGTGCCAATTCGTAGAGAGCGAAAGACATGGTAGCCGATGACGATTCAAAACCTGCTGTGAAGAAAATTGCTGCTTGGGCTACCAAAAGATCACCGTCAAATTTCACCTCGCCATTTTTAGATGCGATGCATTTGGAACTGTTTTTAAATTCAATTAAAATATCGATGAGGTCATGGCGTATCTTTCCAGATTTTTCCCTCTCGGCAACGACATAATTAAAGGTGGAACGTAGAAACTCTGTTTGTTCGTCAGGTACAACTTTGGCCCCGAAATAGGGAACCAAATGAGGAAGGAAGAAGACAACACTGAAATTAATGGCTCTACGTTTATTGAAACGAAATATTTCACGACCATTTCGTCTAAACTGGCCATTGGGATTTTCAAATGAGTTGGCTTGAACACCAAAGGCCACAGTGGCAATAACATCCGTAGTGTACAAGGCACAAAATTCCTTTAACTCCAATTCGAATTCGGGGCTATCTGCAGAGGTAGAGAATTTCAGCAGATATTTATTCAGATTTTCACCAACCTTTAAAAGAAATAATTATTTTTATAAAACATGAAGTATTTTTGGAATGGAATTCCTTCTTACTCACCTCTGCTATTAACGGAAACATTTGTTTCAATTTACCACTGGTGAAAAACGGTGTCAATTTGAAGCGTATATCCTTCCACGCAGGATTTTTCAACATAAATAAATTCTGGGAACCCAAAGGATCTCCTTCGATATCTGAACAGGAAAAACGATTGCTGAACTTGGGAAAATCTCTGACTAAAATCCGTTTAATAAGTTCAGGTTCACGCAGTAATATGGCCGGTCGATAAAACACATAAATTCCTACAAATGGTTTGTCCTCCGCCTTGGGATGATTATAAAATTCCTCAATTACCTTGGCAGAAGGTTCAGCCATGCTAAGTATTTTACCCAAATTACCAACCAACGGTAGAGGTGTGATTTGCGGCACATTGTAACGTTTCCAATAGTTGTGTAAATAATTCAAATAAATCCATAGCACCGTTGCCGTCAAACAAAATAAGGGAACAGTAACAGGGACCGTAAGTTCCGACCACATTGCTGCGAAGTGTAATGCAAACTGGCACTACCCTGGAAATATATATAACAATGTGTTGTCAAACATGGCGCATCCTCTTGAAATATTTTTAGATATTACAAATAATTAATACTAAAATATGCATAGAGAGGTCATTTTGGTTCATGCCGCTATTTGTTTAAAATATTTTTAGAAAATGTTGTTTGAAATTATCAAAACATAAAAATGCTCATAAATATCAATGAAAACAATGTTTACAATAAATATAATTTTTTGGAAAAAAAAACAGAAATATTTTCTGCTATTTATTATATATGAGCAATATTTATAATTTTTGACATAAAAAATATATGTTATTCTTCATATTGTGACGTAGTCCATAGTTGTTGAACTGCAAAAAACGATATATTTCATGGCGTTGTACAGCAACTTACAGTGTTAGGTGATGAGTTTACTGTAGAGTAATCTGACGAAGTGACGAAGATTTTGATGTCACTCTGGGCTAGAATGATTGCGCTACGTCGATTGAGAGCTCTTCGAGCCAAATAAACATCAACAAAATTTACGAAGGATGATATTACTAAGGTCATTCGCAACTCTAGGTTGGTCCTTGATATTGGAAATGTAAATAGACTTCAATAGAGGGGATTCCATGAAAAGCAGTTATAATATCACTGGAACTATTTAACCCCTACTTTATGGACTACATGATAACCTTCACCCAGTTTGGGTACATACAAGAGATGCTCATATGTACAATATCATTTAGATGGAATAGACATAGCATCTTTGGAGGACCATTGAAATAGAATAGTACGAAAGTAACTGCGTGAAGTACATAGATATTTGAACTAAATTAAAGCTACCCATACAATATGTGAAAAATACTCTATGCAATATTCCATGTAAAGCGAGCAGACATAGACTCCTCCATTTGCACCATTATACCATTTATATAAAATCGGATGAAACCGATTTTCTCCAATTTCCGTCTTCTCGGGTCGAGAAGACGGAAATTGGAGAAGACCATTTACATAAAATCGGAGGAAAAAAAATTATATATATATATATATATATATATATATGGCAATATTGCCAATTTGTTAACATAGCTGAAGCGGAGGTTCACCCCTTTATAACTCGGGAATTACCTAAGGATATGAAAAAAGTGAATAGTTTTGGGTCAATTGATCTGTCGTTGCAAACTGTTCCTGATATTGACCTCCAAACTTTATTTTGGTGGAAGCTGTGCCTACTTTAATGTAAACAAGTAAAAAGGCGTTAAGTTCGGCCGGCCGAACTTTGGATACCCTCCACCATAGAAATACTGACAAATTTTTGAAATGAAAACATAGGGAATGTACATATAACTACAATTCTTCCAATCGATTGTTATAAACCAAATAGAAAATTCAGCAATTTCAATTCCTAAAACCTCTAAACCCTAAAATGTTGACATATATTATTAACGCATGGTACGGTGAAACATGTGTATAAAATGTTGAAAATACTCCAATTTAGAGGGGAATATTATATATGAGGCATACTAAAGCGGGACCCATATTGACAACATTGTGTAGGAATTAGCAACTACTTGATGTTTTCATTATTTAAGGGGTTAGGTCTAATTAAGGGCCGATGTAGCTCATGTTCCAAGCTAATATTTTAGTTTTTAATCCCAATACCGTCCATCACGCTAAATATTAAATAGGTAGGGTGTTTTATATAGGACCTGGTGCTAAATGCGGGTCGATACAGTTCATTCTCAAACCTCACGTTTTAGTTTTTATGTCGATATCCTCCGAGAGAAAAATTATTACAACATATGGCTAAATCGACTAAATCGTTTTAGAATTCCATAATATGAGGGGTATGAACTGAAAATTTCGTCGGGTATGAACGGAAAATTTCGAATTCGGTTGAAAAACCCGCTCAAGAACCCCAAAATACCGAAAATTGGAGGGTACCCTTATATGGGGGCTATCCGAAAAAATTGGTCTATATTTATAATTTTTAGTTTGGAGATTTGCGACCCAATAAAAACTCAAAGTACTAAATTTCAGCGAATTCGGTTGAAAAACGCACTCAAGAACCTCAAAATACCGAAAATTGGGGGGTACCCTTATATGGGAGCTATTCCTAAAAGTGGACCGATATAGCCCATCTTTGAACTTGACCTGCCTGCAGACAAAAGACAACTCTATGCAAAATTTTGGCGTTCTATCTCCATTCGTTTAGACGCTAGAGTGGTTACAACAGACGGACATGCTTAAATCGGCATAGAATTTTATTCTGATCAAGAATATATATACTTTATAGGGTCTGAAATGATTATTTTGATGCGTTATCTCAAAAATAGTGTGAGCTGGCACATCCATGGTTCTTAATGGACCACATTGAAATCGGTATAGATCTATGTATTTTTTAGGGTGCACACCGAAATCGGATGCGCGTTAATGGCATATGGAGTTTTCGAAAATTATTCGCGTTTTACGAGATTTTTGGTACTTCAATGCAACATGTAGCATATGTTAGTCGTCTAATGAAATTTCGCAAAATATACATGGATTGGAAGATAAACTTCAGAAACCGCATGCGCATCAAATGATTTTGAGAATTACGCGATTTTGACGCAATTTTAAATGTATATTGCATAATATTATCTTATTTTAAGACTTATTCCTATCCAAGATTTATCGGAAGGGTCTTGATATAATCCGCAAGGCGTATACTTATACACAAGAAGTGATTATTTTTATGTCTGCCAATTTTTGGGCGAAATTCGGGTAAAATATTTTCTGAAATTTCTTGTATAAAATTAAAAAAATAAATATGATGACATTATTTTTTCGAACCAAAAACAAATATTTTTCCTCAACATCTTGTTTTGCTGTCGCTGTAATTTACATAATTTACCGCTACACAGACTTTTGTGATTTTGATTCATCGTGGTGTTTCGATTATGTAGATATTTTTAAATTAATTTTTAGGTGTGTGTATATCATTAATATAATGGAAATATTGACGTAGTCTCCTATATTATTATTATTGTTCTCATATTTCGTGAAGATGTGCAACTTTTTCCCGATTATTATAATATATTCATATTCTTATTTTAAGGAGGCAGATATATATCAACGTTTTTGGTCAATATAATAAACAGCGTAATTTTAAGATTTTTTTCTTATGCCCAAAATTAAAAACACGATAACTTTTGCGCGCATCAACCAAAAATTTGATCGCGAACAGTTTCGGAGTCAGAACATTTTTCTCTACATGTGCACCAAAAATCATTGATGTACCACAAAAACAAAAAAGCTGATTTTTTGTAAATGGAATATTAAAAAATTGGCAATATTGCCCATGTATATATATATATATATATATATCTAAATCTCGAAACTTGACACTCGTCATTCAATACTCAATTCAGTACACTATGCAAAATATCGTTCAAATCGGGACATTGGTGCACCATTTACATAAAATCGGACGAAAATATATATGGGAGCTATATCTAAATCTGACCCGATTTTCTCAAAACTTGACACACATCATTCTATACTCAATTCAGTACACTATGCAAAATATCGTTCAAATCGAAAGATATATAGGAACGTTATTGTACCATTTACCTAAAATCGGACGAAAATACATATGGGAGCTATATCTATATCTGAAACGATTTTCAAAGAAAAACTATTCTGAACCGAATTCAGTACCCTATGCAAAATTTCGTCCAAACCGGAAGATATACAGGGACTTTGGTGCACCATTTAACAAAAATCGGATGAAAATATATATGGGAGCTATATCTCAATCTGAACCGATTTTCCCAATTTCAAGGGTTCGTCCTTGGGCCAAATAAATGAGCTGTGACAAATTTCATCCAATTCGGATTATAAACGCGACCTGTAGTTTGTTTACAATTTAATATCGACAGACAGACGGACGGGCATGCATAAATCGACTCAGAAAGTTATTCTATGGACATTCTCAAAAGGAACCATGTGTCTATCTCGTTTCCTTTTGCCTGTTACAAACATATGTACAAAGACATAATACCCTGTACCACTGTGTGGTGAAGGATATGTACATTGCGGTGTACAAAATTTTAATCAATATTATTAAACACATCAGTTGTTTGAGGTCTAGATTAGGTTTAGACCAAATTGTATACCCCATTATTCTGTTATTACGTTTATCGTTTTCTTCAATATTGAACATTTGTGAGGGATTACCAGAACAAGTGGGCCGATGTTTAGTCTTCCAAATATGAATCAAATTATTCACTTTATAATAATTCCAAGGCCAATCACATTTTCGACAATGTCATATTGTTGGACTATATGTTCATACATGGTTTTCATTGTAATAAATACATTATTTAACATCAATTGTTTCACCAACGAAAAAATAGAGGACAATCTGTGATATATGTTTATGGCTTATGCATTTTGCGCGATTGCCATATTTGTACACATTTAAGAATCAAAATAAACTTATATGGCAAGAGATCACAGGGTTCGTATAGATCAATTCCACATCGATGACAGTAAACAGCATGCATGTTGCATACCACAAGTGGTCAGTGTGAACAACAACTACAACAACAGAACGAAAATAAAAACATGTTTCATATCGGCATCATTGGCATGGACACAGTCTAAGTGGAATTCAGTGTAAACGGCATGTAGCTATGTACCACCAAAGTGAAGTATGTTAAGGTAACGCCTTCCTGACTGCCGCTGCAGTTCATAGCGGATTTTTTAAAAGAAAATTTCTTGAATGCAAGCGCTGCGTTTAAACATAGGATTGGCTTGGTCGCCTTGTGAATGAAATGTGAAACAATATATTATTTCTACGATTTATGTATTATGAGTAAATAAATCAAAACGGCTGCGGAGAGACAAGATCATTGCCATAACAATTAATCCATATTTGTAGAGGAAATGACATCAGAAATTTGCATTGTTGCAATACTCAGATGGTAAGCAATAACTAAATGGTCAAATACTTACTGACCACAATGAAGGACACTAAAGTAATGGGCTTGGCCCAATGAAGTTAAATACCTTTTTGTTAAAAGAATTAAGGTGCGACATTCAGTACATGTTAGATGACATTTTGAAATAATATGCATATTTTACATGTCCAATATCACTCTCAGAATATGTTAAGAAGCGTGGGAACATTTTTTGTAACCTTCACCATAGTATTAGTAGGGTATATTAATTTTATCATACCGTTTGTAACTTATCGAAATATTTATTTCCGACCCTATAAAGTTACATATTATGGATCAGGGTAAAATTCTAAGACTATATAGCCATGTCAGTCTGTTGTAATCACGGTATCTTCTTAGGGAATTGAGATAGGGTGCTAAAATTTTACATATGGTTGCCTTTTGTCTGTCAGGAAGTCAAGTTCGGCCAAAGTTTTTAAGGTTTTAGGTATTTTGGGGTATACTGAAGGCGTTATTCTACCGGATTTACTGTGATTCGTCAAATTGGATTTTTATTGGGTACAAGATCTCTATACTGAAAGTTATCAATATCGCTTCACTTTTTCGGGTAGCCCCCATATAAAAATACCCCCAAATAGTAGGTATAATGTGGTTGTAATTAGATACTTTGGATTCTTCTTTGATACGAAAGCTCTCTACTAATAATTATCAATATCGGTACACTTTATAGAGTACTAGCGGGACCCGTGGCGCTTCGCTGCCCCTACTGAAGTTATCAAATTAAAATTTAGATATGATCAATTAGTAAGCTTCCTATATACAGATGCAATATAAAATTTAATTTAAAATTAGGTAAACCCTGGTATTTTTTATATGCTCGCATTAACACTACAAAAAAGTGTGAAATGTCCATGCTGTTTTTTGTAACGGTGGTAATTTTTTGTTTTCTTGAAACACAATTTTTTCG
Organism: Musca vetustissima; assembly: GCF_032173495.1. Classification (NCBI taxonomy): domain Eukaryota; kingdom Metazoa; phylum Arthropoda; class Insecta; order Diptera; family Muscidae; genus Musca; species Musca vetustissima. Next base: position 53,616 of record NW_026886921.1, read on the forward strand.
AAAAGTAACAGCAATTCAAAAATTATAATATTAATACTTTTTATCAGTTTTACACAATCGATCACCTCCATCTGATACCTCCACCACAAAATAGTATTAAAAAAAATTGTGGTGTATCTGAATTTATCCTATCCCAGTCTCTGACTTTTTCCAGATAATAAAACGATTTATATTTAAATCGCTTTTTTTTGAAATCCAAATAACATTTGGACTGTTCCAGTACTTTTTTAATAATAATTGTACTAAAAGGGAAATATTTCAAAATCGCTCTCAGAGTACAAAATAATTTGAAAAGTTCGGGAGGGCAATATTTCAAAATCAACATAACAGCCAATCAGAAGTAGGCATTCATTTTTACTATTTTTACTCGGCCATATTTCTCGAGTAAAAATTTACAAAAAGAACGCCATTTTGTTTTGTGTTCTCTTAAATTTTATTCAATGTTTTACCAGTTTTGTGGGTTCAGGGACGGTTTTCGAGTAAAAAGTGGCACAACTTGTAAAATTAGAAGATTTTTTTAGGTTCTGGAACGGAACTATTATGTTTGATTTTGTTCAAAATAAACTTGTTTTCACAAACTGACAAAAATGGCAAATTATAATGTCAACCATTTTTTCAAAGTTTACACAATTTTTATTTCAATATACATACATATGTACATATCCTTATCGTTCGAAAATATATCCTCATCGGATGATACCCTAAGATATACCCATAGAAAATGTTCGACATGTGTATGTATGTACATTCTTTAAGATGTATTATACTTTTGATGCTATTACTCCTCAGTTTTATCTAACCTATGTTACTGCCATGGGATCGCTTGACTTACAATGAACATATTAGTAAAATCTGTTTAGTGGGTTTTCAGTCCAAAACAATAAGTTTTCTATTTTCTACGTATACATAGATTTAAATGCAATGAGGTGTGCATTTTCACTTGTCCGTGGTCATTTTGTGTGGATGATGCGTATTTACACTCACGTTACTCAGCAATGGTTTGAAATCGGTATCTATAACCGTACTTAAGATATACACAAATTACATGTTCATAATTTTTGAAGTATGATTACGTTCGATGCTATAACACCGCATCTTCGGGAAATCTTAGAAGTTTATATAGCATATGTTATTCACAGGGCAAGTTATGACGTTCTGTGAAAATCTCAGTAAAATCTTTTCAGCATTTTCAAAGTCTACAAATAAAATATTTTCAATTTTCAATATGCAGATTTTTAAAATGCAGTAAAAAGTGAATTTTCCGTTGATCGTACCATGCTCATTTTTGTATGGATGGTGTGCATTCACACCTTCGTTATTCAGGCAAATTTTGAAAACGGTATCTGTAACCGTTCTTTAGATAAACGCATATTACATGTTCAGAAATTTTGAGGTATGTTTACTATTGATGCTATAACTCCGCATCCACGCGAAATTTTAAATGTTTATATAGCCTATGTTACTTTCAGGGCATGCCCCGACATACAGTGTAAATCTCATTAAGATCTTTTCAGCGGTTTTGTCGTCTATCGGTAACATACAAACAAACAAACAAATTTTTTTCTATTTTATATATATATAGATTACAGTACCCACAAATTTTCGGTATTTTGGTGGTTTTGATTGCGTTTTAAACCGGTTTCGCTGTAATTTGGAATTTTGGATTCGTATTTGGTAACAGATTTTCCTACAGAAATGATTAATATTCGGCCTATTTCGGGGAGTCCCCATACATCCCCTGTTTATATCCTCCACCACAGTCTGGATAGTAAATTAAATTAATTTGTATACCCTTCACCACACTGTGGTACAGGGTATTATGTCTTTGTGCATATGTTTGTAACTGGCAAAAGTAATCGAGATAGACCCATGGTTCCTTTTCAGAATATGCATAGAATCACTTTCTGAGTCGATTTATGCATGTCCGTCCGTACGTCTGTTGATGTTAAATTGTAAACAAAGTACAGGTCGCATTTACGATCCGATTTGGATGAAATTTGGCACAGCTCACTTATTTGGCCCAAGGATGAACCCTATTGAAATTGGGAAAAATCGGTTCAGATTTAGATATAGCTCCCATATATATTTTCGTCCGATTTAAGGTAAATGGTGTACCAAAGTCCCTATATATCTTTCGATGTGCACGAAATTTGGTATAGCCTACTGAATTAGGTCTAGAATGATGTATGCCAAGTTTTGTGAAATTCGGTTCAGATTTAGATATAGCTACCATATATAGTTGCGGCCGATTTTAGGTAAATGGTGCACCAAAGTCCCTGAATTTGATTTGATTTGCACGAATTTTTGCATAGCGTATTGAACTAAGTCTAGAAAGACTTGTGCCAAGTTTCGTGGAAATCGGTTCAGATTTAGATATAGCTATCATATATAGTATCGCCCGATTTTAGGTAAATGGTGTACCAAAGTCCCTATATATCTTTCGATTTGCACGAAATTTGGTATAGCCTACTGAATTAGGCCTAGAATGATGTGTGCTAAGTTTCATGAAAATCGGTTAAGATTTTGATATAGCGCCCATATGTAGGTTCGTCCGTTTTAAGGTAAATGGTGTACCAAAGTCCCTATACATCTTTCGATATGGACGAAATTTGGTATTGCCTACTGAATTAGATTCGTGAAACTCGGTTCATATTTAGATATAGCTTCCATATATAGTTTCGCCCGATTTTAGGTAAATGGTGCACCAAAGTCTCTGCAAATCTTTTGATTAGCAAGAATATTGGCATAGCGTACTAAATTAAGTCTAGAATGATGTGATGGTTTTAAGCAAATTGTACACTAAAGATCCATACCATAGTTCGATTCACTATGGTATGGATCCCTGGCAGGTTTGCTTGAAATCGGTTCAGATATAGATATAACTTAGCTTCAATATATAATTTCGACTTATTTATGTTAATTGTACGCCAAATATTCAATAGGTGTCTGATTGAGATTAAATTTTAAACAGTACAGCGACGTCTTTTCGGATACATATGTAAAATATACCCAAAGTGGTGAAGCGTATCATATAGTCGGCCCAGTCCGACTTTACTACTTTCCTAACTGGTTCCGTTTGTAATAATCATTTCCGACCCTATATAGTATATATATTCTTGATCAGCGTAAAAATCTACGGCGCTGTCCGTCTCCTCTAAATGAATTGAGAAAATTTAGCATATATTTGTCTTCTGTGTGCAGGCAGGTTCGAAGATGGGTTAATCGGTCACCCCATATTTGAGGTTCTTGAACGCATTCTTCAACCGAATTCGCTGTAATTTAGTACTTTGGGTTTGTATTGGGGAGCAAATACTTCCGCTAAAAATTATAAATATAGGTCCACTTTTTTTTGTAGCCCCCCCATATAACGGTCTCCACAATTTTAAGTATTTTAGGTGATTTTATCGCATTTTCGACCGAATTCGCTGTAGTTTAGTACTTTGAGTTTTAAGAGCGTTTTTCAGGGGAATTCGCTGTAATTTGGTATTTTGTATGCTAGCAAATCTCCCTCGCAAAAATTAATAATCTTCACCCCCCTTATAACCGTATTCCATCATAGTAGGGGTCATATTCCGTACGTGAAATTGTCAGTTTATACCCTACAAAGTAGGGAATTCTAAGACGATTTAGCCGATTTTGTCATCTGTTTTAATCATTCTACCTTCGGAGGATGTCGTGATAAAAAAAACTAGAACTTTAGGTTTGAGAATGAAGGCCTAGTCCCTCAATTAAGCATAGCACATAAAGTAATGATAACTATAAATGTTTGTCCCGCTTTTCATATTCAACCAACACCCAACCCTAGAAAAATTAAATTCCGTGTACGTTGGTGATGCGCTCATATAACTTTGCCCTTTATATTGCAGTATTCTGAGGATGTGTATACGCATGTTCCACAATACGTTCCACGTTTTATGAAATATTTTCTTCAAAACTTGCTGAAATTTGTATTTGGTGTACATTATGGATTACAAGAAAAGCTTGGTACGATTGTCGGTATATGTATAATTTTTGGTATGTTCTAACTAATTTATGTTTTAACTAATTTATTTCTCATGTTAAGGATTGACCCCATATAATACCATTTCACCATAGTATGGGATATATTCTGAATTCGAAATTGTCAGTTTATATCCTTCAAAGTATGAAGTTCTATTACAATTTAACCATTTCTGTCAGTCTGTACATCTGTTGTTATCATACTATCTTCGGAAGAAACTGAAATGAGCTATATCGGCCCAAAATTGGGCACATCTCCCATACAATGTTACTCCCAGATTTTCTAAATATTTTAAATATTTAGCGAAGTAAAGAATCGATACACAAAACTGAAAGGTTCGAAAATGAGGTGTGTCTGTCGACATTTATCTGTACCATATATTCATATCTAGAATCTAGAAACATTTTTTATAGCCACACAATTTGTGACATACCAGTTTTTATTCGTCCATGTAAGATATATATTGAACCTATGAGAAAATTCGTTACGTTAGTAATAAAATGTTTTTCTAAATAGATAATTATAAGTGACTATTCTGCTTCCTTGTGATACAAACAAAAAGCAGAAAAATCACAAAGAAAAAGCAAAAAAGGGTCAACAAAATCCAATTCCATTGTCTCATTAACCCCAATCAAGTAACCTACTAAACAGTAATAGGTTTTTCAGCTCCAAAAATCCACCATCGTCGGAAATCAACATGTAATAAACTTCGATCGATCGAACCCACATCAACACCAAAAACAACTTTTGAACTCCGACCAAACAAAATTTGGTCATTTAATTTGAAAAACATAGTTATTAACCGGTCGATACCAACTGCTGTTGGGTTCGTTAGTTGCAGTTGTTAGCGTTGATATTGTCGCTACCGCTGTTATTACGTTTTATTATTTTCATTTTGGGAGGGGATGCAAAGGGTGTAACAACAAACAACATTACTTAATTATATTGAATTTTTGTGCAAGCATGTTTAGCCTTTAGCTGGGCTAGCTGGTTCGCTGCTGTTATTGCTGCGGCATGCAACATTTCCAAATCAACAACTTGTTTGTGTTTTTATTTCTTTGACGGCTACTAAAATAGTTTTCAATAACGATCGCAATAGAATGTGGCCGAAAATAAGCGTTTAATATGGCACACTTTTAATTTGTTAGCACCACCAACAATGTCTTAGTTGCCCAATTTTCCTAACAAGAGGAGAAAAAAACCGAACGAAATCAATTGCCAAATTTTAACAACCTTGCATTCGTCTATGGACATGAATCACTAGTTGATTGGCATGAGATTAAATGGATTAAAGAAAATGCATTGTCGACTCTAACGAGTAGCACGCTTAAGTTATGACCATTTCTGGTCGGCGGCAGTAGCATATGCAACTCATTGGCATTGTCTGTCTGCCCGGATTTAAGCTGTCATGCCATGTCTAAAAATAAATCAATTTTTTACTTTTCTTTGCAACCTTTTACGTCAAACGTAGCAGCAGTGTACAGCACCTTCTTGACTCCCACGCAATGTAAATACTCAACTCAATGACGACCGCAAATGGCTGAGGAAACCAAACAAACAAAAAAGCAAACCGCGGAAAATTTGTGCAGAATTTTAATTGATTGTCGATTGGGTCGATGATTGAAAGGCATTTAATTAATATTTACAGGAGGACATTATGTAAATTTAATTGTGACGCGAAAAAATGAAAGAAAATAGCCAACAGGTTGGTTCGTTGGTAGATTGGCCGCTTGTTTGAAATGGCGGTGGGCGGACACTGAAATGTTGCACAGACCACCCTTTATGGTTTCGATTTAAATAAAATAAATGCAATATAATAATTCCTAACGTCTCTATATGCCACTTACGAAGTCATTCTATACGGTCAATTGCATTTCATTTTCATGAAAAAGCCACATAGTAAATCGCTCCAGTGGAGTTGAACATTTGTTCGATGTGGAACAATTTAATGACCATTTATATCGTCGATCATAATAACTGATTGTAGATAACATTTTCATGACATGTCATAATTCGTTCCTATGTCTTGCACAAGTCATGCGGCAAATTGCTATAAAATGTGATAATAAACGATAATAGGATAACAAAAAAGACAAAGATTGCAATCAAGGCCAAACATAAATTTTAAACAACAAAGGCTATTCTTTGAGAGACAATGCCACAGACGTAGTATTAATATATACCATACTAGCAAAGTGCCTGCTACTTCGTATGCGGAAAGGGAATACAAAAAATATTTTATATGGCATCGTAAATACTGCAAATTTGTTGTACTATAGTTTGCGATTTAGTACTCTTCATACACATAAGCATTATTTTCCGAAATCTCTCTTACTTCTATTAAACAGATTAAAACCAGTAAGGAAAGTAGTAAAGTACCCCATGCAAAATTTCGTGCAAGTCGAAAGATATATAGGGACGAAGTTATATATGGGAGCTATATCTAAATCGGAACCGATTTTCACGATGTTTAACACACATCGTTCTAGGCGTAATTCAGCCCACTGTGCCTAATTTCGTGTAAATCGAAAGATATATAGGGAGTTTCGTGCACCATTTACCTAAAATCGGACTAAAATATATATGGGAACTATGTCAAAATTTGAACCGATTTTTCCCAATTTCAATAGGGTTCGTCCTTGGGCCAAATATGTGACGTATGCCAAATTTCATCCAATTCGTATCATAAATGCGACCTGTACTTTGTTTACAATTTAACATTGACAGACAGACGGACATGCATAAATCGACATAGAATGTGATTCTATGCATATAATGTGATTCCGTTGCCGAAATCGAAATTTAGTGCAATTGCTATTCTATTTACTATTCGTACAAATCAAGTCGAGTTTCCATAGCTATCTCTATAGGTAAATACTACACTTCAACAGTAATCTAAATTCCAAATCCAACCAAATCCAAATTGTTCCAAATTTAGGACCATCATACTTATAAGTAAGAATTTCTAAAACTACATCAATCTTACTCTTCAACAGTAATCTTAATTACACCAAAGTCCAAATTTAGTACTTTTCGTACTCATAAGTGTGAATTTAAAAATATACCTCAATCCTGATTTCAAATAGTAATTGTAAGTCAAATTTTAAGAATTCCAGCTCTGTCTGTTCATCAAAACCAAATTGTACCAGATTTGGTACCATTCTGTACTTTTCGTACCCATTTTACAAACTATATCAAAACTACACTCCCACAGTAACCTAAGTTGCAACTTTCGGGATTCGAATTCTACCCGTTCACCAATGTCCAATTAGTACCAAATTTTGTGCTTTTCGTACCCATAAGTACGAATTTCCAAAACTACCCCTGTCATGTTCTCCAATAATAACCTTTAGTCCAGCTCTATTCGTTCACCACACTCCAACAGTAATTTTAATCATAAATTTCAGGATCCCAGCCCTATCAGTTCACATAAATCCAAATTGTAGCATATTTAGTACCATTTATTACTTTTCGTAATTTAAGTTTGAATTTTCAACACTGTCTCAATCTTGTACTCTAACAGTAATTTTATTTTCAAATATAAGTTTTTTATCTAAATCCTTTCAAACTTAGTACCATTTAGTACACATAATCATCCATTTTCAAAACTACCTCCATATCTCAATCCTACAATCCACCCTTAATTTTGATTCAAAATTTTAGGGTTCCCGCTTAAACAAAACGAATTGTACCCTATTTAGTACCATTTAGTGCTTCTCGTATCCAAGAGTACGAAATTCCAATACTACCTTAAATGTGTGATTTGCATTCAAATTTAAGTTTTCCATCTCTACCATTCATTCTGATTTAACTGAACCAAATTTAGTACACGAAATGACAAATTTTCAAAACAACCGACATATTTCAATCCTGCACTTCAACAGTAATATTAATTCAAAATTTCAGGATCTCAACCCTATCCATTGGTACCATTTAGTACTTTTTGTTTCTATAATTAGACTACGTCAATCCTACACTTCAAAAGTAATTTTAATACCAAAATTCTGGAGTCCAACTCTATCCACTTAACCAAGTTGTACCAAATATAGTACCATTTAGTACACATAAGTACTATGCTGCCATACCTTAATTCTATATTTTAAAAGCAACCATTATTCCAAATTTTAAGTTTCCAGCTCTCTCCGTTCACCCAAATCCAAATTGTACCATATCTAGTGCCGTTTAGTACTTTTCGTACACACAAATACGAATTTCCACAGATGTCTCTATAGCTCAATCTTCAACATTAATCAGAATTCCAAATTTCAGGTTTTAAGCTCATCCGTTTAAGCAAAATCCAAATTGTACTATATTTAGTACGATTTAGTACTTTTCATACCAATAAGTACGAATTTCCAAAACTACCTCAATTCTACACTGCAACAGTCATTTTAATTCCCAATTTCAAGACTCCAGCTCTATCTGTGAACCGAAATCCAACTTGCACCAAATTTAGTACCATTAAGTACTTTTCGTACACAAAGGTACAATTTATTAAAGCTACCTCAACAGTAGTCTTAATTCCGATTTTCAGGATTCCATCTATATACACTCAACTGAATGCAATTAGTACCAAATTCAGTACCATTTAGTACTTTTTAAAAAACATAAGTACGAAAATCTTAAACCATTTCCATACATCAACACTACTTCCCAACCTGTATTCTATATGAAATTTCAAGATTTTAGCTATATATCTTCAATATATGTACAATTAGAACTAAATTTAGTACTTTTAGTACACTTAAAGGTCGAATTCCCAAAAACCCTTTTGTACATCTATCTAGCTTTCCATCAGTGACCCACATTCCAAATTTCAGAATTCTAGCTCTTCCCGTTCGCCTAATACAAAGGGTACCATATTACTTTTCGTACCCTTCTAGTTCGAATTTCCAAAAACCCAGCCTTATCTCACGCCTACACACCAACAACAACCCACACTCAAAATTTCAAGCTTCTAGCTTTAGCCGTTTCGTCTGGGCGATGATCTGTCAGTCAGTTACCCACTCACTGACTCACTCACTTAACACTAAGCTCTTTAATATATATAGATTGTTGTATATGACCAAAGCAGCTGAATCTATGTTCCGAAAGCCAGGAAACCAAGTCGCACTTTACAATATCAGTAAATGCATCACAGGCAGATCGGTGGATATTGTCATACGTTATGAGGTCGGTGGTTACACATACGGTGGTCGCACACATTGAATGGGATATGGATTATTTCAGCTTCACTTTGGCAGCTTTCTTTGATATTGCAGAAGCCTTCAACAACATGAAACTGGAATCTACCCATTCCACACTCTAATGAACAGTTGGGTAAATGTTATAGTACCGGTTACTATATGTCGATAGCCACTAGGAATGTCAATATATATCAATGTAGATATCAAATGCTACGTAGCAAAAAGTATCGACTATTTGGTAGATAAGAGATTCATAGTTTTGCCCAATATCTATCTTGGCTAAGCCGTAATGTTTTATTTTATCTTTATTTCCTATCGTTTTTAATCCCTAACCTTGAGCACTGACAACAAAATCTTTATTGCGGGAGCAGAATTGCATACCGGAATGCATGTCCTGAAGACTTTTGTCCTTGCCAGAATATTAACCACTCCGAAACTTAGCTTTGTAGTTTTTGCCAAAATCGAATACATCAATAATTGTATGTGCAATGACTACTTTCATGGCCTGTGGGTTGGAAAATTTCTATTGGAGGTGAAAGACCTTGGTGAGTATATGAAAACCCCAGGCGAGATATATATTTTTTTTCTAGCGACCCTATTATACTTGAGAGATAGATTCAGGTCTTCATTTGCAGCCATTGTATATATTTTTGAGATTATATTTCTTAAGTAAAATCGAATGAACATTTCGTTCTTCTAACTCGACTCCTAGATATAGGTCCGTCCGATTTGATGAGAATGGTGCACCAAAGTCTCAAAGCTAGTCAGATGAAATCGTATGGAAATATATGTGGAAGCTATATCTAAATTTAGATTTCATTCCCATACGCTCTGCAATATTTCATGAAAATTAAACACCATTTGCATGAAGTTGGATGAAAATATAAATGGGCCGAACCAATGCCAACAAACCTTTATACACATCATTCTTGGCTCTATTTCATTCGCTTTGCAAAATTCCGTCTCAATAGGAGAAACATTGGGATTTTGGTGCATCATTTATATAAACTCGGCCAAAACTATTTATAGGAGCTATATCTAAAACTGAACAGATTTGTACAAAACATCGCATACATCCATCTGGACCTAACTCCGTACGCTGCGAAAAAGTTTGCCTCAATTGGAAAAACCTTGTGAGTTTCGTGCACCATTTAGATCAAATCGGATGAAACTATATACGGGAGCTATCTGAACCGAACAACAAAGCAGCAGGAGCCGATGGGTTACCAGCCGAACTATTCAAGACTGGTGGCCAGATGCTGGTCAGGAGCATGCACCAGCTGATTAGCACAATTTGGCTAGATGAATGCATGCCCAATGATTGGAACCTCAGCATCCTGTGTCCCGTGCACAAAAAATGAGAGAAGACGATATGTGCCAACTATAGAGGAATTAGTCTCCTTCCCATCGCATATAAAGTACTATCCAGTGTGCTGTGTGAATGATTGAAGCCAATGGTCAATGACATCATCGGACCATACCAATGCGGCTTCAGACCTGGCAAATCCACCATTGACCAGATTCTCACTCTGCACCAAATCCTGGAAAAGACCCACGAAAAACACATCGACACATACCACCTATTTGTCGACTATAAAGCCGCATTCAACAGCCCTATCCGTTCAGAGGAAAAGCCATGTTTATATTCGGTATTCCTGCAAAATTAATACGGCTATGCAGGATAACTTTAAGTGGCACAAGGCCGGCAGTTAAAGTAGGAAAGGACCTATCGGAGCCCTTCAATGCCGAACGAGGATTCAGACAAGGTGACAGTTTGTCGTGTGATCTTTTTCACATCCTACTGGAAAAGGTCATACGAGAGGCATAGGTGAACAGAAATGACACTCTGTACACCAAACAACACATGTTACTCGCCTACGCCGATGACATCGATATAATGGGTCGAACATTGCGAGCGGTAGCAGCCACCTTTGAACAAATTGAAAAGGAGTCTGCCAAAGTGGGTCTGGCAGTAAACGGCGAGAAAACCAAGCTGATGGTATCAACGCGCAAGATGTCCAGTAGACTCGGACCAACTGTGGTAGTTAAAGACTTTATATACCTTGGTACCGCCATAAATAAAACGAATAATATCAGTTTTGAAATTCGGAGAAGGATTGTCATGGCCAACAGATGCTACTATGGTCTAAGTAAGCAGTTTAGAAACAAGGCCACCTCCCGCCAGACCAAACTCACACTTTACAAGACGCTGATACTACCAGTGCTATTATATGGATCAGAAGCATGGGTACTTGCGCAAGCAGATGAGGCAGCTCTTGGGGTGTTTGAGAGAAAAATTCTACGAAAGATCTACGGGCCGATCTGCGTCGACGGTGAATATCGGCGTCGAATGAACCACGAGCTTTACAATTCATACGCGGACATCGACATAGTCAGTCGTATTGAGCTGCAGCGACTACGGTGGCTAGGTCATGTTGTGCGGATGAATGAAAATGCCCCAGCTCAAAAGGAATATAAAAATGAGCCTACTGATGGTTCCCGTAGAAGGGGAAGGCCACGAATTAGATGGAAAGACCAAGTAGAAAACAACATCTTGGAACGTGGTCTTCCAAATTGGTGGACTTGCGCACAAGACCGACGCGCTTGGAAATCGTTTTTAAGCTCGGCTTATGGAACAACCATTCTGTAAACAAGCCAGCTAAGTAAGTAATCTGAACCGATTTAAACAAAACTTCACATACATCAAACTGGACCTAATTCAGTACTTTGTGCAAAATGTTGTCTCAATCGGACTCATCTTGGGAGTTTTTTGCACCATTTACAAATAAATGATCTGTGCCAAATTTCATCTCATTCGGATAATAAATGCGGCCTGAACTTTGTTTACAGACAGACGGACGGAGATGCATAAATCGACTCAGAAAATTATTCTATGAATATTCTCAAAAGGACCCATGGGTCAATTTCGTTTCCATTTGCCTGGTACAAACATATGCACAAAGACATAATACCCTGTACCACAGTGTGGTAAAGGGTTTTTGGATTTATGATTATTTTTGATTTATGATTTTTTATCGAAGAACCGAACTTTCTTTGGCATCGGAGTATATGTTCAATATATTGTTATAATTTCTAGTTGTATTTAATTCAATTTTCTCAGAAGGAGTATAAATTCAGCTTAGAAACAAGAACTTCTCATTTACATCCGTGTTTTTAAAAGAAACAAATAACTTACTTAAGAACAAGATACCATGACCATACCCAGGGGTGGACACTGTTACAAATTTAATTTGTTCGTAATGTTTTTGTCCCTTTGCAAATTTCCCACAATAATTACAAACGTATTACATAAAATTGCATTCATTAATCAAATTTGCATTTTGTTTCACTTACGATGCCTTGCAGCTAGACAACCAATTGGCAGTGCATAACATATGCGAGGTGTATAAATATGTATGTGGACTATATTTAGAGTGACTGGGTAATTTATACCGCCGATATTTATGCGGTGTGCATGTTGAATCGTGTCTATCATTAATTACTTCAACGTTTAACTGGGCGTTGACAATACCCTTAGCATTTTTGCACATTTTTTCATAAGAACTGGAATGAATGTTCAATCAGTATTCTTCCTAGAGTAGAATGTATTTTTTGCTGTGCAGCGGATATTACACCCAAAGCAATAAAAACGTTAATTTATGTTAATAAAGTGCCAGTGAACTGTTAAGTACCTAATGGTTTGGATTTTAATTTGCAATAAATTTTTTGTGTCGGGAATAAATCTAACTGAATTCGAAATGATTGCAAGGGTGGTGGGAGCATTTTGTTTAAAACCTCTAAAATATTTCTAAGGAATATGTGCTGATTCGCTACCTACTGTGGTCTCTAATAATGCCTACAAATATGACCTTACATTTAAAACATTTTTATACTTTCATGCATACAATTATTATTAACATTTATCTTTTGTTGTTGCATTTATCCATAATAACCATATCTGCGATAAACAATTAAACATTTAAAATATGTAACATAAAAAACATAAAATTCTCCATATGAATGTTAATGGGCGTTAGCTGCCTACCTTGATTTCCTCGTTCAAAACAACTTCAGAGTTCAATAAAACTCAATTCTCACGTCTGTTCAAACGAAACTGTTTATTAATAACAGACTTAAGATAAATAAATATAAGAGAGCGGCATTGAAATGCACGTGTAAAGGATATTGTAATTTTCTTATTATGGCTAGTTTGATGAATGCAAATGTAACGAAGGTCACAGATTACAAATATGAGATTTAATTTTGAATATCAAATAAAAAAATACAAAATGTCGGATCAAACATAAGTAAAACATAAATATTTTATTTCTTAGCAGTTTTTAATATCAAACCAGTAAGGAAAGTTCAAAAGTCAGACGGGGCCGACTATATGATACGCTTCACCAATAAATCAATCTGAACCTGATTCAGAACTCTGTGAGAAAGTTTTGTCTCAATCGGACCAATATTGGCAGTATGGTGCTCCATTTACATAAAATCGGACGAAAGTATATATGGGAGCTATATACAAATCTGAACCGATTTTTCCCAATTTCAATAGGGTTCGTTCATGGGCCAAATTAGTGACATGTGCCAAATTTCATCCAAATCGGATAATAAATGCGACATGTACTTTGTTCACAAAAATACATGGACGGACAGACGAACAGACTGACGGACAGACGGACATACATAAATCGACTCAGAAAGTGATTCTATGGATATTCTCAAAAGGAACCATGGGTCTATTTCGATTCATTTTGCCTGTTACAAACATATGCACAATGACATAATACATCGTTGGTTTATGTAATATGGGCATAAAACTACGCTATGGGCATAAAACATTGATCTTTTTACATATTTTTTGAAGACGTCAATTAAAAAAGTATATTTTTCCATGCATAAATTCTGGACGGAGAACATATCAAGTCGAAGATTGGTACTATAACCATCGAAATATCGTCTGGCACATCATGGCACACGAAAACCAGTGAGCGGAGCAGTATAGTCGGACGGGGCCGACCATACGATACCCTACACAACTACCACGGAACTCAAATTTTCTGCGGATTTTTATTCCGAGCCTGGGCAATATTTAGTGATATTTGCACCCTCTTGCCCGATTAGAGATAAACAGCACCTCTTCCTCACACATACATATTTTCCGAATATTACGAGTATTCAGTACAGCTATTGTCCAGATTTTCTTTCACCGTGGGTTGTATTGTGATGCTCGGCTTTTATTTGTGGTCTATAGATCGACTCGAAAATAACACACATGGACACACGGTCCACTACACTCCAAAATTATTATCTGATATTCACCGAAAATTATAGGCGTTGTCCTTGACCATAACTGGAACCTCATGGAACATTTCAAAGCGATCAGCGCTATAGTTCCGCTCTCTAGAGTGATAATGGATTATTAAATAATATACGAATACGGAGATACCTGGAAATATTTAGGTGTAACTCCCACATCCGGGAACATACAACAACATATTTGGTATTAATTTAAAGGTCAACCACTCCTCTATGATAAAATATCAACTTCTCGGGTCTATGTCCTTCAGGAGTAAATATATACGCTATAGAATACAAATTTTGTCATTTTTCACACAAAAGTCAGGGTCCATTTGACCCGCTAAATATTGACCTATCTTTATCAAAACAGGCATGCTTATTCTTTGGCCCGATCCCCTTCTCCATGCAAAATTTCACGATGTTCGGGCCATTATTGCGGCCTCTGGAGCGACCAGAAAAACCGACAAAAATTTAGTATTTGGTCCATTTCATCCCCTAAATATTAACCGATCTTTCCCAAAAACAATAGGGGTCTTCATTGGCCAGAACCCACCCTACATGCAAAATTTCGTGAAGATTGGTTCATAACTGTGGCCTGTATCGTGTTTACAAATTATAATGGACAGACGGACGGACGGACGGACGGACACACATGTCTAGATCGACTCAGCTAGTCGAGATATGACGATCGGTATACTTAAAGGTGGGTCTAGGACCAATATTTCGCGGCGTTACAAACTTTTGGGGCTGCACAAAGCTATAATACCCTGACAACATAGTTGTGTAGGGTATAAAAATCATATTTATGGGTTTTAAATACGAATTTGTTGGTTGATGATCTTTAAATTACTAATAATTTTCAGAAGAGCAGAACAGGTGTTAACATCTAATCGGTCAGGAGAGTGCAAATATCGTGGAAAAATACCCAGGCTCGGAATATAGATGCGCAGAGACTATGAGCTCAGTGGTAGTTGTGTAGGGTATCATATGGTCGGCCCCGTCCGACTGTACTGCTCCGCTCACTGGTTCAAATATAAATTATATTCAGAAAATTAGTAAGGAATGATCAAAACTCGGACAGACCGACTATATGATACCCTTCACAACTTTGGTTACATAGAAGACATGCTCATATGTACAATAACCTGTCGATAAAAAAAAAATGGAATCTTATGAATTTAAACATGTTATCTACATAGATATTTGAATCAATTTAAATCAACCCATACACATACCATTCTTAAAATCTATGAAAAATAGCATGTTAATCGGGTAGGCTTGGGTTCTTTGGTCTATCATTTATAGCAAAATTATGTATGGGAACAAAATATAAACCTGGACCGATTTGAGCAAAGGTGGCATACACTATTTAGTATGCTGCAGTACAGTGTCATGTCCAATGTTTAATCTCGATCGGTGCACAATATGCATGAACTCAGACAAAAAAAAATCATCTGAACAAAATTTACAAAATCCATTACACACCATTTTAAATTGATTACAATGAAACTTACACACGTCATTCTAGACTCAATTGAATTGAATATACAATGAAAATGTCGTATAAATCGAGCAAACGTAAACTCTTTGGTGCACCATTTACATCAAATCGGACAAAAACAATTATGGGAGCTTCATCTAATTCTGAATCGGTTCAGAAACAACAAAACACGACATTCTACACTCAATTCAACATTCAATGCAAAATTTCGACTCAATTGAACAAGTAATGGTAGTTTATGTCACCATTTACCTAAAATCGGACAGAAGTATTTATGGGAGCTATATCTATATATTCGACGAAACTTCGCACACATCATTATAAACACAGTAAAGTAACTTCGGGTAATGTGGACTATGCGTCTAATGTGCGTCATGAGGACGAGTTCGAAATATGGGCGCATTTAATATGCGAGGAGGTATTCCATCCTCTGAAAACTCGATATGCGAAATTACAGTTGCTTCGGTTGGATAATGAAACAAGGACTTTCAAAATACCGCAAATGGGGCGGTACCCTTAAATGGGGGCTATTCCAAAACATGAACCCATATATTTTCGCCTTCATTGTTACCCAAGAGTGCAATAAATTGAAATTTATCACAACCAATCCACAACCTACCTTTTACTTACTGATCCTCGTTACCTACACATACTGGTCCACATTACCCACCAAGTTATTTTTATTCTCAGTTTAGAGTTTTTTGAAATATAATGCAATACCATTTTTATAGACAAATATATATAATGTTTGACCTGGAATATCTTTAGCCAACAAATCTACTATGTTGTGAAAAAAATTTGTTTTTATTTTTTACCGTTATTACGCCCAGAATATATAAAAAGAAAATGGTGGTCCACATTACACGAAGTTACTCTACGGTATGGTATTCCAAATTTCGTCTTAAGTTAAGTTGCATAAAATGGTTGATAAACTAAAAGTGTAAAGAAGAGCATAGATTGGGAATAAAATAATAATAAAATACCCGGCCCCCGAGATTCCTGTATCGCATATTCAGATTAAGTCAAAGGTGTTATTTGTTAAGTCGGCATCTTATTTTCAAATAAAGGAGGGTGCAGAAAGGGTGATCACCAAACCACTGATCCTCATCAGTTCCCTTAGTTTTTTGTTAGGATATTCTCCCTAGAAGCTATTTATTGCTTCTTTACGAAAAAACTTTCATACCCAAATGTCTCTTGTAACAAAGCGAAGTACATAGCTGACCAACGAAATAAACTCATAGAACAGAGGAAATTCTATAGAGTCTCAATCAGAGTGGGTAAGAGATATTCTTTTGAATTTTCTACAAAACATGAGGTCTGTTATAGCGAACAATGGTGAATCATTAACTCGAAAATCACGTTGTTTGAGTTATGCCTGTCTTGCAGAAAATGAGCGATATCTTCGTCCGATTTCTTGCAAATTGTGCATTGATTGCACAATGGGCTTGGGTAAATTTTGGCAGCCTACGTTAAGTGGTGTGGGAGTTAAATAGTTTTTACCCAATATTTGGTTAAATACTTCGGTATTTACCGACTTCCTTAAACTATTATACAACAATTCATTTTGAAACGAGTTGATAACAGAAACCTGGAAGTAGGGTTTAAGGTGTTATATTGGCTATACATAATTGAAATTCTGCATAGATTGCAGAAGGACATTTGTAAGAATTACTTGAAGCTGATTCATAATTAAATAGATTTCGTTACGAATAACATACAACTATTATCTATATTGGGCAATGTCCCCCTCCCATTTTCTAATATTTTCAAAATATGCAATTTACCCTGTGGGTTGATAAGCAAAATAAATGAGAGTGACATTTAGCCTTTCATTGGTTGTCCAAGAAATGTCGAAAAACAAAATAAACTAATCACTCTAAGCAGCACGAATTCCGCGTCATGTCACTCATAAACATTTCCATACAAATGACACGCTATTACAATTGTTTAACATTTGCAAATGTTGGTCCTGGACTTTAATTTGCCAGCTCTAGAATTCATAGATTTTTCACAAAACACATTCCACACCTGCCACTTTGGTATAGTCAATTTTGCAGTCCAGTTATATACCTTAATGATTTCAGAGCAGATTTTAATCTATATGAAAAATGTATTTAAAAAATTCCGATTTATTTTGGATGCCGTTCTGTTTTGAATTGTTTATGCGCCAGTAACAATAACAACAACTACAATTTTTTCAACATTAGAAACAAATATCAGCATATTGAACAATATAACCCATTAACCGAAAGTGAGGGCGTTTTAAGATTTAGCTTACAAAACCTGGTTTAATGTTTATTGGCTGCCTTTTTGTTGCTGCTTTCGGTCATTATATTAAATATTTATTATATTTTTTTTGCTGCAAAATTGCAACATACATAAATATTTATTTACATTTATTACGATTTAACTCTCAAGGAGGTCTTATTTCAAACTGGCATAGATAGTTCGACTACAAGCGAATAACAATAACCCCACTGTAATGTAGCAAAACAATGCAACAACAATTGAAAAAGGAAACATGGTGGAAGGGGTGGAAGAGGGAGTAACAGGCAATCCATTTACCATGATAAGGCGACATAACAACAGAAAATCAAACACGTTTCCAATGACTTTGTCATAGTTCAGAGTCAACCAGACGGACACAGCGGACCGACAGACAGACAATGGCCGTATTTACAACACTTCAAGTGACATTAATGACAGTTAATACAACGACCAGCACGACACAAAGGTTTGACTTGGGGTTTAATTTCTTGTCTATTTGGAAACAAAAAAGAGAACACCACAAAACAGGATTGATTTGCTGTGAACGAGTTCATAAGAGCCCAATCTATCAAATATTTAAATTGCCATTTTTTGTAAATAAAATCCATTTTGTAGGGGTATTATAAAAATTGACCTAATTTTTGTTATAATAATTTTGCCTTAAATGCCAGTCATGGATATATATATTATTAGTTTTTGGGCTGTGGTTAAAATAAAATGTTTTGTTTGTTTCATTGTTGGCCACAAATAGGAGAGGAAATATGTTGCAACATGCTTTAAACGGATTTGTTAATGTACTTTTCGACTCTTTCCTAACGTAAAGAACTAACTAATAACGTAAAGAACTTTAAGAACGGAGGCGTCGATATAACACAATACGATGCAAGTAATTTGTCAATAATTTTCTTCTAATCGGTTGTTCCATAAGCCGAGCTTAAAAAAGATTTCCAAGCGCATCGGTCTTGTGCGCATCCCATCCAATTTGAAAGACCATGCTCCGAGATGTTGTCTTCCACTTGATCTTTCAATCGGATTCGTGGTCTTCCCCTTCTGGGCGAACCATCACTTGGCTTGATTTTATATACATTTTGAGTGGGGGAATCCATCATCCATTCTCACAACATGATCTAGTCAACGTAATCGTTCAGCTCGATCCGTCTGACTATGTTGTTGTCCGAGAATAGACGTTATATTTCATGGTTCATTCGACGATGAGATTCACGGACGCATATCCGCACATAGATCATCTGGAGAATTTCTCTTTCAAACATTGCAAGAGCTGCATCTGCTTGCGCAAGTACCCATGCTTCAGATCCATACAACAGCACGTCTGTAGAGTGTGAGTTTGGTCTGGCTAGAGGTGGTCTTGTTATTGAATTACTTACACAACCCATAGAACATCTGTTGGCCAACAATATTCTTCTTCAGATTTCAAAGCTGATGTTATTTGTTTTGTATATGGCTGTACCGAGGTACATAAAATCGTTCACTACCTAAAGTCGGACTGGGCCGACTATATGATACCCTTCACCACTTTGGGCATATTATACATATTTATCCTAAAAGACTTCGCCTTTTCGAAGGAACATTGATATGAAATTGAACGAACTTAAATATGTGATCTTTATCTATATCTAAACCGACTAACATCAATCCCTACACATGTCATTCTGCTACCTATGCTAACTTTTGTAAATCGATTTAAAGCAATCCTGACACACACTATTCGGTATGCTGCACTGTTTAAAATTTAGTCTCAATCAAACACCCATTGATTGTTTGGTGTACAATAAACATGAATAAGTCGAAATTATATATGAAAGCTATGCTATATCTATATCTGAACCGATTTCAAGGAAAGTTGCCAGATATATATAGGGGAGAGGGGGGCACCTTTGAACACTTTTTGCTTTCAAGCCTTATAAATTTTTTTATTTTATCATTTTTGGTTTCTTATAAATTTTAACTAATAGGTACATATGTAACCTTTAAAATGAATATAAATATGACATACTATAAGCTTGATAAATATATTTTATTACTGTTTTAATGGACGAACTCAAAGTGTTCAAAACTGTCCCCCCAGGGGGCACCTATGAACAGGGGTTGGCATTTTCGAACGACATAGTTTTTTACAGTGCATTAATACATTAAAAAATATATAAAAAATGTTCAAAATTTAAAAAATTTAGATCAAAAGTTATTAAAACATAAAATGACTTAAAAATACAAATTAATATGGTGAAAAATACAGTTAATTTCGTAATCATATTAGCCCATTTGAAATTTTGAGAAATCGAAGCCAAAAGTTAAAAACTCCTTTTTTTACTCGAGTTTAATGGGCATGTTCAAAAGTGCCCCACCCATGGCATTTTACGGAAATTTAAAATAACTTTTTTTGTAATAAATATATATGAAAGAAATTACATTAGTTATGTTTGAAATGATTGTTGGAATGCAAAAAATTTGTTTGACGAAAGAAAACTATCACAGAATTCTTCCTGCGCCCTTACAACCAAATGAATAAAAGTTTACAATGACACTGAGAAAACATGGTCACCCATGAACAATTTTTCGACAGCTGAAAAAGCAAACCAAAGTCGTTTACGCATATAGAGAACAAGATTGCCATATACAAAAATGTGGTCGCGGGTCGGAAAAATATTAAACCAAGATTTTATGAGCGCTGTTCAAAGGTGCCCCCCTCACCCCTATATATATATATATAGAAGATGTTTGTAAATCTGATCCGTTTTGGACGAAATTCAGTACGCTATTCCCAAAATCGAAAGATATAGGGGGCTTTGGTGCAGCATTTACATAAAATGTGACGAAAATATATATGGGAGCTACATCTAAATCTGAACCGATTTGTACGAAACTTAATACACGTCATTCTACAATTAATTCAGTTCGCTATGCCAAAACTCGTGCAAATCTAATGATTTTCAGGGACCAACCATTTACCTATAATCGGACGAAAATATATATGGGAGCTATATCTAAATCTGAACCGATTTTCTCCAATTTCAATAGGGTTCGTCTTTGGGCCAAACCAATGGGCTGTGCCAAATTTCATCCAATTCGGATCATAACTGCGACCTGTACTTTGCTCACAAAAATGCATGGACGGACGGACATGCATAGATCGACTCAGAAAGTGATTCTATGCATATTCTCAAAAGGAACAATGGGTCTATCTCGATTATTTTTGCCTGTTACAAACATATGCACAAAGACATAATACCCTGTACCACAGTGTGGTGAAGGGTATAAAAATATTTCATATGGAATCGTGAATACTGTAAATTTGCTGGACTATAGTTTGCGATTTAGTACTCTTCATACACATAAGCACTATTTTCCGAAATCTCTCTTACTTCCATTACGCAGATTAAAAATAGATCAGAATTCCAATGATGTGTTTTAGCAAATACGTACAGGTTCCACATTTACTTCCATTTAACACTTTTCGAACACATAATTACACATTTTCAAGACTACATCCATATCACCACCACTAAATTTAGTACCAGTTACTAAAAAGACCCCTTTGGTAGTTCTTTCTAACTCTCAGTCAGTGACCCACTTTCCAAATTGTATGTTTCCAGCTCTCTCCGTTACCCAAATCCAAATTTAGTGCATTTGCTATTATATTTACTATTCGAACACATCAATTCGAGTTTCCAAAGTTATCTCCATAGCTCAATACTACACTTCAACTGTAATCTAAATTCCAAATCTCAAGATCCAACCAAATCCAAATTGTTCCAAATTTAGTACCATCATGCTCATAAGTAAGACTTTCTAAAACTACACCAAAGTCCAAATTGTACCAAATTGAGTATCTTTCGTACTCATATCTACGAATTTCCAAATGTAGGTCAATCCTGATTTCAAATGGTAATCGTAAGTAAAAATTTAAGAATTCCAGCTCTGTCTGTTCACCAAAACCAAATGGTACCAGATTTGGTACTATTCTGTACTTTTCGTTCCCATATTCCAAACTATATCAAATCTGTACTCCCACAGTAACCTAAGTTCACATAAATCGAAATTTAGGATATTTTTAGTAACATTTATTATTTTTCGTATTTTAAGTTTGAATTTTCAACACTGTCTCAATCCTGTACTCTAACAATAATTTTATTTTCAAATATAAGTTTTCTATCTCTATCCTTTCATTTAAATCTAAATTGTACTGAACTTAGTGCCATTTAGTACACATAATCACGCATTTTCAAAACTACCTTCATGTTAATTTTAATTCCAAACTTTTGGATTTCCGCTCACACAAAACGAATTGTACCCTATTTAGTGTTTCTCGTATCCATAAATACGAAATTCGAATACAACCTTAATCCTGTAATTTGCATTCAAAATTTAAGTTTTCCATATCTATCCGTTCACTCTAAACTACACTGTACCAAATTTATTACCATTTAGTACACGTAATGACAAATTTTCCAAACTATTGACATATTTCAACCCTGCACTCCAACAGTAATATTAATTCAAAATTTCAGGATCTCAACCCTATCTGTTATCTCACGCCTACACACCAACAACAACCCACACACAAAATTTCAAGCTTCTAGCTTCAGCCTTTTCGTCTGGGCGATGATCTGTGAGTCAGTCGCTCACTTAACAGTAAGCTCTTTTATATATATAGATAGATTACTTGCTTTAAGAATCCTAGGAGCATCTCTTGTGTATACCCAAAGTGGTGAATAATCGGCCCTGTCTGACATTTGCAGAACTGGTATAACGGAATGTAACAACTTTGTTCATTCGTAAACGCTACAATTTCAACAAATATAACAACTTTGCTATTTTCGGCCGCCCTGTTTACCATACCCCATATAATTATGTGAGGAATTATGGACATTAAATTACAATTTCATATGAAAAGAAATTTTTTGTTCTGAGAAATCCAAAAAGTGGACTTACATTTAAAAGGTCACAGCAAAAGTTTTTTGCTCTTGGAGAAATACAAAATTACAAAACATATGATGGGATTGCGATCAGATCCTTTTAATACCACTACAAGGAGTCAAAACGTTCGTTCTCTAATAATTCAGATTACCAAACTGCGATTAAATCCTTTATATATCTGGGGTATAATGGAAAGCATGAGCTCTTAGGACTGAATCCGCAAATAATTTTACTCAGTTCATGAATATTATCCTTATGGAATTTTTCGGAGTGTTACAAATTAGAAACACTTTCCAACTTATGTCAATAATATCTAACCCTTGGTATACCAAAATTGGAATATAGCAAAAAATGTTCCCTTGCAAATGTTTACATTGTCTCAATCAGTTCAATTTTCAGCATACTTCCACATACTTGTGCTAATCACATAATGATAAGTATCAGCATTGCCGCACGTACTTTTAACAAATATCAGCTGCAATTCAATGTTTTGCGAAGTTCCTGCAAAGCACGCGTTCATTACTGTGGAATTGGAAAAACAATACAGCCCGCATGCCATGCACCCATATTTTTTGTCTGGCTATCCAACCAACCACTATGAAATAAAGGTAAACAATACAAAGAGAAAAACCACATAACATATTGGTTTATTAGTATTTTTATTATATTCCCGAAGTGATGGAGTTGGTATAGCCACAAGTCCATGATGGGTGGATAAATAAAAACAGAATAACTCGAAAGAAAAAACAAATGGTTGCAAAATTCAGGTCCACACCCTGCAATTATCTTTGGAACTTTGTTTGGCAAGTGGTTGTTTTGAATCGAACGTTAACTTTACATACACATACACATTCATACAATTCAATAACCAATTCCTCAAATGGATTAATTCATAAACATATGAACAAATACATTTATAGAATTTAGTATTTTTAATTTTTACATTCTCTACCATGAAATAAGAAGGTATATTAAATATACGAGAGCGTGTGTGACAAATCGCATAAATAAACTTTGATTTTCTTAGAAACTCATTTATTCCGTACCTATTATAGTATCGACCAAGGGTACCTACAATTCGCCTTAGCCCAAACCCAGTGTCATTTTGACATATTCGCTTTGCCGCCACCTTAAACATGTTTTTGCATTTGGAAAATCCATTCTATCAATCCGTAAGCTACAACCGACCACAGTTTTAGTGTCGCCACTCAACACGAGTTATGACAATTGACCCACGTTACATTAAATTGCCGGCGCGGTTGTGGTCGGTGTTGGCTGGATTAAGTACAACCCAGTTAGTGGACGCCACTCAGAGAAATATGCACCTACCTTAATTGTGCCACAGAAACAAAAAACTGTTGTTACCAATAGTTGTAGCTTTTTTGTTATTGTTAAATTTAATGTAGATTTTTTAATTGTTTTTGTGATGTAAAAATGCATTTGGAAATGTTGAAAAAAAAAACAATCAACATTCTTGTGGCCATAATTATTTTTTAAAACTCGTACAAAAAAGCAGATATGGAAAATCCAATATAAAATTAGCGGACTAATTAAGATATATCAAAATAAACAGGAAACATGAACTAAATATTAATTTATAATGTCCCTCCCTCCCTCTCTCTTTTAATAACTGGTCACATAGTGTACCACGAAACAAAAGACTACATTTGCTACTGATAACATTCTGCGGTAAAACAGAGTTCAAATTATAGCTCCCATATATAGTAGCTATATCTAAATCATAACTGATTCCAAAACTTCGCATACATAAATTTGGACCTAATTCAATATGCTGTGCAAAAGTTTGTACCAATCGGCCTAAATTTGACTCTATGGAGTTTCATATACATAAAATTGGACAAAACTTTATATCGGAGTTATATCTAAATCTGAAGCGATTAAACAAAACTTCGCATACACCAATGTGGACTTAATTCAGTACTCTGTGTAAAATTTTGTCTCAAACGGACCAATATTGGCAGTATGGGGCTCCATTTACGTAAAATCGGACGAAACTATATATGGGAGCTATATATAAAACTGAACCAATTCCAACAAAACTGCGCATATATCAATCTAGACCTAAATCAGTGCAAAATTCTGCCTCAATCGGATCAATATTGGGAGTTTGGTGCATCATTTAACTAAAATCGGATGGAACTATATATGGGAGCTATATCTAAATGTGAACCGATTTTCTCCAATTCCAATGGGGTTTGTCCAAGGGCCAAATAAGTGAAATATGCCAAATTTCATTGAAATCGGATTATAAATGTGAGTTCACAAAAATACTTGGACGGACGGACAGACAGACATGCATAAATCGACTCAGAAAGTGATTCTATGCATATTCTCTCTATTCCTTTTGCCTGTTACAAACATATGGACATATACATAATACCCTGTACCACAGTGTGGTGAAGGGTATAATTAGCCTTTTTTCCATTGCATATCAAGTGCTATACAGGGTGCTGTGTGAACGACTGAAGCCAAAGGTCAATGACATTGTTGAATCATACCAATGCGGCTTCAGACCTGGCAAAACTACCATTGACCAGATTTTCACTCTACGCCAAATCCTGGAAAACGACCCACTGAAGCTGCATTCTACAGCTCTATCCGTTCAGAGGTATTTAAAGTCATGTATGTCTGCGTTCGGCATTCCTGCAAAATTAATACGACTATGCAGGATAACTTTAATTGGCATAGTTAAAGTCGGAAAGGACCTATCAGAGTTCCTTAATACCGAACGAGGATTCAGACAAGGTGACAGTTAGTCGTTTGACCTTTATAATATCCTGCTGGAAAAGGTCATATGAGAGGCAAATGTAAACAGAAATGGCTCTCTGTACACCTCTGTACTTGCCTACACCGATGACATCTGTATAATGGGTCGAACATTGTGAGCGGTAACAGCCACCCTTGAACAAATTGAGAAGGAGTCTGCCAAGGTGGGTCTGGCAGTAAATGGCGAGAAGACCAAGCGATTGGACATCTTTTTATACCCTTCACCACACTGTGGTACAGGGTATTATGTCTTTGTGCATATGTTTGTAACAGGCAAAAGGAAACGAGATAGACACATGGTTCCTTTTGAGAATATGCATAGAATCACTTTCTGTGTCGATTTATGCATGTCCGTCCGTCCGTCTGTAGATGTTAAATTGTAAACAAAAAACAGGTCGCATTTATGATCCGATTTGGATGAAATTTGGCACAAGTCACTTATTTGGCCCAAGGACGAACCCTATTGAAATTGGGAAAAATCGGATCAGATTTAGATATAGCTCCCATATATAGTTTCGTCCGATTTAAGGTAAATGATGCACCCTATATATCATTTGATTTGCATGAAATTTGGCATAGAGTACTGAATTAGGTGCAGAATGATGTGTACCAAGATTCGAGAAAATCGGTTGAGATTTAGATATAGCTCCCATATATAGTTTCGTCCGATTTAAGGTAAATGGTGCACCAAAGTCCCTATATATCATTTGATTTGCATGAAATTTGGCATAGAGTACTGAATTAGATGCAGAATGATGTGTGCCAAGTTTCGAGAAAATCGGTTCAGATTTAGATATAGGTCCCATATATAGTTTCGTCCTATTTAAGGTAAATGGTGCACCAAAGTCCTTATATATCATTCTATTTACACGAAATTTGGAATAGAGTACTGAATTAGGTCCAGAATAATGTGTACCAAGTTTCGTGAAAATCGGTCCTGATTTAGATATAGTTCCCATATATAGTTTCGCCCGATTTCATATAAATGGTGCACCAAAGTCCCTATATGTCGTTCGATTTGCACGAAATTTGACATAAAGTACTGAATTAAGTTAAAAACGAGGTGTGCCAAGTTTCGAGAAAATCGGGTCAGATTTATATAGCTCCCATATGTATTTTCGTCCGATTTAAGGTAAATGGGTCTCCAAAGTCCCTCTATATATTTCGAGTTGCACGAAATTTGATACAGCGTACTGAATTAAGCCTAAAATGATGTGTTCTAATTTTCGTGAAAATTGGTTCAGTTTTAGATATAGCTCCCATATATATTTTCGTCCGATTCTAAGTAAAAGATGTACAAAAGACCCAAAGTTAGGCCGTTTGCTGCAAAATTTTGCACGACGTACTGAAATTAGTATTTCCTAACGTTTGCCAAGTTTTGTAGGAATCGGTTCCGATTTAGATATATCTAGCATGTGGAAAGTTTTGTTGAAATCGGATCAAATTTGGATAGAGCTACCATATATATTTTTTCCCAATTTTAATGAAATGATGCACCAAGAACTCAAAATATGGCCGATATGCACAAAACATGCTGAAGTTAATATAACCTAATCTGTGACAAATTTCTATGAAATCGGTTTAGATTTCGATATAGCTTTTATATTATTATATTTTCGTCCGATTTTTAGCATATGGTGCACCAAACTACTCATGTTTATCAGATATTTATCCAAATAATCAACGGGTGTCCGATTGATATTTGCTTTAAGGGGACCCCCCGTTCTCGGTGTCAAAAATTTTTATTTAGTTTTTCGAATCTACACTAATCCAAGAATGTCCCTACAAAATTTCAAGTGAAAATCTCAAGAACTCTTGAAGATATAGTCGATTTTTTGTGTCAGCAAGAGGGCTTCTCAAACTTTAAACGCATTTTTCTCGAATCAATATGGCGGGCACGATAACTCAAAAAATGCGACGTCTGTTAGGATTAATCTGCTGAATATATCCAAAGTGGTGAAGGGTATCATATAGTCGGCCCCGTCCGACTTTGCTACTTTCCTTACTGGTTTAAGCTCGGCTTATGGAACAACCGCACAGTGGAAAAAATACCGATCTAGCGCGCAGAAAATAAAAAAATGAAGTTGAAGGAAACTTTAAAACATTAATGCAGTTTTAAAGTAGAGTGTTGAGAGTACTTAAGTCCGTATAAAATAATCCGAATTAATAAGCTAGAACGGAATAACGGTACATTTAAAATAGAAATTTTTTCCAATGTTAAAAATGGTATTTTTTAGCTATAAAATTGCGATGGTCGTGTGAATGGTATAGTTATATAACCCATAAGTTATTTTAATTTAGGTGTTTCAGGCTAAATATATGTAAGGTCCGTTTATTTAAATTCCTTCAATTAAAATAGGGGTTTAGTGTGGAGTGCAGTCGAGTTCACCGTTGATTTTTGTTTTATTTTTCTTGTGTGTCTGTCTAGAACATCATACTAAATTTTTTTCTGCGACTTCCAGCGACTCTCGGATTTAGCTTTTTTTTAAGGTTTTGTTTAAATAAAATTAAAAATTTGTGAATTTT